>NC_088202.1:12019920-12296919 GCF_037126465.1 Ornithodoros turicata
CACTACTGACATGCAGTACAGTGACGATTTCAAGTGGGAGACAGTTTCCTAACCGAGAGCTTTGTACTTCGATACTCACAATCAACTTTTTATACGCTGCTGCAAACTGCCTTGCAGTTGGGTTGTTGTTGTAGCCCCCATGTGAACGTAAGATGCCAAAGAATAGTTATAAGTGGTCTTGGCTCACTCTATGCATTGGGAGATAGTTCACCAGAGACTTAGAGAAGAGAGAGTCATACAGTTCAGTGGCACTTTTACAGCATACAAGGAAACCAAGGAACCCAGTTTTTCTATTTGTTTGCAGAAGAAGAGGCCCAGATTCACTTTTTCGAAGCTGAGATATGTAGGAGATCACAATTTGAAACATTGTACAGACATCATCAATGTTGTCAGGGCACAGTGGACTTTTCCAAGACTTTTGCTGCACATTCACTGAGTTCAGGGCATCAAAAGTATTGGTGATGATCCTCAGAAACCTTTCGGTTGCTTCAGAATCTTCGAAACCTTCAATGGCCAGGTTACGGCATTCATTTATAGCATCTGCCACAGACATACTTAGAAGCTCTGTGGCAAGCCTCACCTTCATAGGCTGTCGCTGCCAGTGAAAATGTGCGCTTCGTAGCTTGTTTGCTGCATGAAGCCTTTCTTTCTCCTGCAGCAACTGTAGTCTTTCAATGTGGTCCCACTGAAACTGTGCAGCCATCTTCATCAACAAAGCATTTGAAATGTGAAAAGGCATTTCTTATTAATTTTAGCATATGGCATGCGTCAAGGAATATAAACATGGGTTCTGCTGTGTTGCGATGGGGCAAGCTGGTTCTTAGGTTGTTCGACTGTAGGCAGCAGCCAAGGTTTTGCAGCATGGAAAGGTTAGTTGCAGCATCATCACAGGTAAGTGACACAACTGCTATTCCAGCTTCGTGGGCAAGTGCCAATGCTTCTTTCACGAGTTTGCTGCGCTGTTCCCCAGAGATGCCATCTACTAGGAAGTAGCCAATGGGTAACTTCCATTGCACATGTAGGGAAACAAGCAGGATGACAAACGCCTCCTTAGTATCTCCAGTATCTTCACAGCTTGGTCCCACACTTACATACCCATAAGTCCTTCTTCCGTCTCACTCTATGTGCCGCCTTATGGCCATTTCGTCAACCATAAGGCTGCACACAGATGGTACACCTTTTTGCTTGTTGCTCATTGCCTGCATGTGTAGTGCTGCAATTGCCTCCCTTGTGAAGCCAGGCTCACCATTGACAGACCAGTACCACCTCTTAATGGTACGGGGATGAGGAAGGCATGTGTCAAAAGTGTGACGTACGTAGTCATACCCACGTGGTGAGAGATAGTGCAGAGTAAGAGCAAAAGCGCGGAGCTCTGGACTGTACTGTTTTGGTAAGCTAGTGCCTGCAACCTTAGCTGCCTGTCGCATAAGGAGCCCTTTGTTCGCGCCAGCAATATTTTCTAGACACCTTGCTTGTTCCTCCAGCAGAATGTTCTTGGATGTGAGGTCGCTAGTTATATGCTCTAGCTTTGCAACCTTTTGTTTTATACGACGCTGTGCCTGTTGCAGAGCCTTAATCCTCTTCTTGCTGACAGTGTGAAGGTTTCCTATTCTTTTTACTTCCTTTTTGAGGAAAGCCTTTACAGGTGTATCCTCAGATGATGGTTCCTAGGACAGTATTTAGCATCTATATTAACACATCACAAGGCCGGTTTGGATATAGATAACAGCAATGGCCATGCAGCTATCTTATATCATGCATCTATTGTTACTTTTTTATTATTTTGCTTTAAAGGACAACGGAAGCGAAATTTGTCCATTGCAAAAAAGGGACCGAACAAGGTGTAAATATTACGTAGAATTATGTTGCCACTAGTATTTTGCGAGTACGTTGTACGGATGGGCATATTTTTGACGATTACGAGCGCGCTGGGTCGCCCACCCGACACGATCGCCCATGGAGCGCGCCCGCTGCCGCAAAGCATTGCGGGAAAACCTGAGGAGCGCGTGACGTCAAATATCTCTCGCGCTCCATGTGCGGCTGCCCGCTGAACGGGATAAACACGGCGAATTCCGAATAACGCCTGAAGATGTTCGATTCGGAGATCTCGTGGAAGTCTGAAGGCGATATATCCTATGAGAGACGGGTTCGTACGTGCTTCTTCGTCTCCGTTTTTTCCCCGTAGCGGGAATCAGACGTATGCCGAAACGCCATGTGGAGGTAAAGATTTGTGCCTTCCGTTTTCGTGAAAGTACAGAAGGGGCCGCTCCTTCTTTCAGCCGGATGTACTTCGTTGAGAAGCCGAGGCTATTGAGCAGCTCTGGATCAGTTTTGAACCATTCGTCAACAATACGTCTGCGCAATCCTTGTCTTGTTTAACCTGTCTAGAAGTAGGCATAGACGAATTCGCGGCGAGAATAAGATTCCTATCTTTCGGAAACAATTGAAACATGACAGTCATAAAAAAACTCAGACATCGGCGGAATTTGAACTTCGCATCTCTCGATTGTCAGTCGGGCGCGCCAGTGGCCAATACGGCCAGGGAAACAATCACAGACCGGTTGAGCGTGTTTGTTCTGAAACATATCCCGGCCGAACGCAAGCTAAGGCAGCTAGCAATGTAAGCAGCATAGCTCTCACCTCTAGAGAGAATGAGATCACCTTCCTTCGTATGGATTTTGGGGGCCAGCCTCGGTAGGTTTGTCTTTGTAATAAACACCAGTCGATGTTTGACGCTATGTTTGTGCTGTCTATCCGTGTGTCGCTCGTGCAAGCACGTACAATTTTTCTTGTCGCGAAAATCAACCTCCGACCGCAACACAACCGCGAAGTAAAAGGAACTCCAACAGGAGAGACAACGTGCGTCACTTCCGTGGTCTGCTATGGCGCCGCGGCGACGCTCACCAGGGGCTCAGAGTGCTCCGCGGCCGAATTTTAAATCTCGACTGTGGCTTTATTTCAACTAATATACGTAAATCTAAGTCGAATTCCGGATTGTTTTGGTACACATCGCAATACGAGGCAAACAGCTTTGCAGCTTAGTTTCGCTTCCGTCGTCGTTTAATGTAATAGTAGTGTGCTGCTTGCACTTTATCAAGGGCAAGGGAGACTTACCTTAATTATCTTACAAATGGTTCTTCGTTGAGTTAAGAAAAATGAAAGGACGGTAACATATGCTCAGTACAAGAGCCATGCCTTTTGGCTAATTTGAACACTTACATGCAGTGCATCATGGAATGCAGATGAGGTACAGTATATATATATATATATATATATACATGAGGATCCGGTAGAGTGGGAAAGGCAAGTCTAGTAGTAGAGCAGATACTTGAAAAATGGCAATGAAGCTTCCTAAAATTAATCACAAGCTTTCCATACTTCAGGTACAGAATCCTTCCATTCTGTACCTGATGATGTTTCCCTTTATTCTGTACCATGCCAAAGCTTGTATAATAACTTTAAGGAAGCTTCATTGCCGTTTCTCAATTGTACGCAGTGCAACCCTGAACTATATGATGACTTGTATCTTTCTGAATACATATAGTGATACTCACAGAGTACAGGAGTGCTGAACCTTTGAGTTGTAGTTGCCACAACAGGTGGCACAAAATCAGGCATGCAAATCACAGGAAGTCTACCACTGTGGGATGGCTAAAGTAATCTTTATTTCGTCAAATGTGTACAATTCATTGTGGTTTGTGTTACAGTTGTAAGTAATCAACAACATGCAAAAAGTGATATGCAGTCGATAATTTGTCATTAAAGAGAATGAAACTGAGTATCCTACCGAATATCTTATGAAATCTTGACATTAATGCTCGTGTATACTATCGGTAATGTGAACACCACAGTGTGGCCAATCTCTCACGGTGTTCTCCAGCATGTCGTATATGTCGTATTTACATCGTATAAATATGTACTTGAAAAAGATTTCTTCCCTCCGTTTCAGAGTTTTCATAAACTTTCATACTTTCATTAACTGCGCTTCACTATGGTTGTGCTCTCTGCTCTCATGTTCAGCAATACTTTGTTCTTTGCACCGAATGTTCAGCATGTTCTTTGCACCCAAGCTAAGATATTTTCAGTGTGGAGTTTGCCGTCTATCAGCAGTTTGCCTGTACTTGTATGACATATTATCTCTCCTGCATATCCACTGGTTAATCTTTTCACTGTCTACACCCATGCAATTCTTAGTATTTCTGGTCACTACTCTTACCACATATCTGCTGGGGCTTGGGGTAGAAAAGGTAATGCTGGAGGAACTAGTGATCTGGAAACATACAGAAATAACAAAAACATAAATTACATGTTGAACATGAGAGAACTGATGTTCTGAGGCTGGAACAACATAGAAAGGACAAACACATACAAAGCCTCAAATTGCCTAAGAAATTAACGGTGAATGATGGAAGTCACTGAAAAGGTTAGCCAGCTGTAGAAGATGTGTGTTCAAGTCCTACAGCTGGCTAACCTTTTCAGTGACTTCCATCTTTCATCGTACATGTTACATGTTTGCAATGTTGAATTACGCGCTTTCAGAGCACTCACATGTATTTGATATAAAGGAACCAAGAAAGTGTGACTTTTTTTATTCACGTTTAAATAATGCTGTGAACGAAGCGTGTTTTATGATCATGAAGTGATCAGCACATAGCTGGAAGAATAGCATTGGTGCTATACTCTTTTTTTTTTTTTTTGTCTCAGAACTGCCGACCTTTCCCTATGAGACTTACCAGAGATGGGTATTTCGACGATTTTGGAGTTTCAGCACTGGTACTGCTTTGCAAAAGACTCTGGAAAGAAAATGTACTAAGAGATGCATGATTACGCTTTGAAGTAGTTTAGAATAGAACAAAATATGTTTTTTGTCATGGTGGGTAAATGAAAATTGAATTAATCAGCTCTGCCACACACAGAGGGGCAGAGAGCAATAGTTATTGCATAGCCAGTTAACATTCACACTGTAATTTCCTGGCGCTAACATCTTACCGGTGATGTTGCCTCATTCCAGTCATCAAAAGCTGAAAGATTCTCGCAGTCAAATCCAGTGCTGTCCTAAAATTGACGCCAATACGATTAGCACTTATCCACACAGTCGGAAAACTAAAAACAAGCTCCAGATTTTTGTGATCATGCAAGCGTATAGATATTTTGGGACTTTAATGTGCTCATTCACTTCATTCAATCAAGGTTCAAAAGCACATGCAAAAATACTCACACAAGACAGCTACTACTATTTAGTCAATATGGTAAAGCACAAGTAATGAACAGGAAACAGGAAATCTGATCATTTTGGCATCGCATTTACAATGGCGATATTTTTAGCAGTACACAGCAATGACAGTGTTCATGTGAAAGCAAAGCAATGCTTACACCACTCAGCTCAGTATCCAATTGGCCACTTGATGTGCCCTTAAAGAGAGAAAGTAGCAGAATGTCTTATATGGTTATGTACATAATCCAGCTACAGAAAATAAACACACCATGCCCAATCGAGCTATTGTGTACACAGGTGACTTGAAATGCATGGCCGACACCTGAATATTGAACTGAGAAGACTAAATCATATATACCACAGTTGACGAGGCGAACACATCCATAGCTTTGTGCACCTGTAATGCAAAATTTTTAGTGATACTGTAGTGGAATGCATACAACCAGATCTCACATCACATAGCTCTGGTCCAGGCTCTGGCACTTCTGTTTCTTGTAGATACTACAATGACAACAGTGGCAACAGCATTATATATGCACCATTGCACACAACCACAATTTTTCACGTAACTGCTGAGCATGGATCAAAGAGTGTGTGGGCTCACGATACTGGACCCCTGTTCAAAGGAGGAACGTGATGTGTCCTACATAGGGATTTCCCTACACCCCCTCAGGGGGGGGGTGTACACCCTCCCTGCATTTTTGCAACACCCCACCTGAAATTTCTCAGGTGACCCCACCAGCTCGGCCACAACACGTTCTGGTAGTGAGTCCGGCGCAGCGAATTACATCCTGTGCTGTCAAACTTTGGCTGTAGGACCACAGTCATGCAGATGATCGTACCATGCATTTGTCCAAAATCATTTGAAAGTGACTGTGCAATACATATATTGCGCGTATGTACGAGCAAAAATGCGTGCGGGCACGCAAACTCAATGTGGATCATCAAGAGCCATTTGCGCTCAACTCAACCAAGCGAGGTATTCTAAAGTTTTCACCGTTGATTGCTAGGTGTTCGTTGACAAGATGGTAGTCTCTTATCTTTGTCGGTCGTGTGATTACGCATCTTAATGTTGAAATGCCGTTCACAATGAATCTCTATTCTAATGTAGTGTGTTCTAAAGTAATAACATGTACAAATAAACCGGGAAAGCTGTGCAGATATGTCACCGTTGTGCCACGATTCTTTCCCTGTCTAAGAAAAATTCCGTAAGTGGAACCTTCACCAAGCATGACCCCCCCCCCCCCCCCCCTTGAAAGCTCGGCACCCCCCAGCAGTGAATTTCTGGGGAAATCACTGGTCCTACACAAAAAAGATAATGGCATACCATTATGCATGCAGGAATTTTCCACTTTCATTGATTTAATATAGGGCACCAAGTAACCAAGGCAACAGATATAATGTAGCACATTAATGTTAGAAATGTAGGCCAGCAGTAGATTCGGCCGGCACATTGTTCAGCTTGCAATTACTTCTACGCATGTACAAAACGAAATTATTTTCGCGCCTGCTGAGCTTGGGAGCAGTGTGGGCCTAACCTGCACTCCTGTTCAAAAGAGGGACCTGATGTGCTCTACACAAAAAAGAAAATGAGAACAATTTTATTTGGTACCATGCATCCATTTTCCGATTTCGGGGGCTACATATACGTCGTAACAAACAATGGCAACAGAAATGATGCGCGCAGCACAATGTAATAAATATAATCCGGCTAATGCGGTTGGCACATCCTCAACTTCGTGAACTTAAAGCAACAAGCATTTTGTGGTACTGTATAATGAAAATAACTAGCGTACATCACTTGGTTCTCTTCTGCTGGCTTGTAACACCTGCAGACAATTAATGCAATGACAAAGTGGTGTCAGCAGCATATCAATGTAGTTCATGCATGCGCCGACTACCTTTTCTTCTTTTACTTTACGCACCTGTAGAGCGTGTACCGAAGAGTGTGCAACGGGAACAGCGCCTTGTCGTAGGCGGACTCGTGCCGGTGGTGTCCTGTCAAAGTCGTCATTCCTGAAATGCTTCGAGCAGACAACACTATTCTTTGTTGGGACCCAGCTTGGCCGTTCAATTGCATGTGCCCATGCCAGCCGCAGAGAGGAATCGCGAGGAAAACTATAATACGAAGAGCCGAGGGTAACAAATGCGAAGAGTTTCGAAACTCGCGGAACATGTCACTTACCAGTGGTATGTTATACCAGATTCTTTGCAGGCGAATGTCGAGCGATTCGCGCATCCCAAATAGCAACATATCGCCATTGTGAATTACAAATAGCATGCCAACAACAGAGAAACAAAACTACGGAAGTACACGGCAGCCACAGCTGTGCTGTGCGTCAAAGAGCGTCGAAGCAGACAAGCAAAACATTTAGATGCACATGATTGGCCCATAGAGCATTGACGTTTAATGACGTTTAGTGACGTGCGACCAGGACAAGATGGCGGTTTCGCACCAAGCGACCACTTGAGGGTAGTTACAAATATGGCGGACATATGTCACCCCTGTGTTTAGGACAACTGGTTCCATGCAAGATTGTCGTTTTTCAGCTGACGTAAAAAATAATGTAGCTGTTGCTGTCACATTTTACTTTCTTCATTCCGTACTTGACTGCGGTGGCGCCACAATAAACGCACTATTCGACACATTTCGCCCTCCTGTTTTTCCCACTGATCTCTATGTATAAAGGCTGGATCGCGCATGGGAGAGGGGCTCGTGGGGGAGAGGCGTGCATTCGGGCCGCCATGTTGGGAGGCCCTAAAACGCAGTGTGTGCCCATAGAAAACAATGGGAGTTAAGGGAGATTGTGAGTATTTATTGCCCTGCAGGCGTTGATCGTTGTTTGTCATCACACAATTTTGTAAGGTGCCAGTATACTGATGTATCCTAACAGTATTTCACAGGTGTCCTGTCGTTCGATTCTTAATTACGTTATGTTTTGCATTCCGAAACTAGACCGTCACGGCAGTGCAGCGCTGGGGATTGTACTACAGTACGTTTCCCAGCCAATATTTCAATAAGAAACGATGTGAGGTTAACAACAACCATGTATGTAATATCCCGTGCTGCGTTCTGGACAAAAATTGTTCCATAAAGAACGGTCCGGGATGATATATACTCGCATGGCAGAAGGAGATCGTACTGTAGAATCACAGCCGTTGTCTTAGTCGTGTATGGGTTTAGTATGATTTATATCAAGCATCGCCGCAGAAACAGTCTTTTAGTGAACGACAGCGGTGCTTTGCCTCGCAAATATGGACACACCGAAGCAGCCCTAAATACTTCACGCAATTAGATCACGCTCGTTAGGACAGTTAATCAGGTAGTGATGTAAGCTTAATCAATTAAGTTACTTAGAAAGAGGTAACACCTCCTTGAGACACAGGACTTATCTCTTTTTGAAGTACAGCCCTTCTATGTTTGTTTGCTTCTTCCTTTATTTGTTCTGATTATTTGCAGGCGCGGTTGTGCCAAACTGAATGTCCTTCTCCAGCACTCACATGCTTTTGTTGAATACAACTGCAGCGTGAGAAAAGCTGCTTGGGGACGGGGTCCTGCTATTCAGTGCTGACTTTGTCATGCTTGTTATGTGGAGCATGTTCCAAACAATGCAGCTCCACGTATGGTCTTCAAATTGCAACATGACTATTTGGAGGTTGAAACAGTTGTGATTTTGTCATTTTGGCCCTCGTGTACCCAGTCTGTGAAACGCAAACAAAAAAGTCTAACACGATATGCTTTTGTAATGAAGATCACTGATGATGAGTAAAGAGAATATACGAGTTCAAGTTTATTCAATATTTTATATCATTCATTATATTATTCAACATTTTATGTCAAGTTTATACAACATCAAGTTTATTCAAGTTCAAGATTTATTTCTTGCACTTATGCGTTTCAGGATACAATGAACGTGAAGGGAGGTCGCAAAAGGCTACATTTATTGTTTTGTGACCTTGCTACAATGGCAATATATATTTTAGGAATGACAATGGTCAGGTACGCTCTCTAAATTTGTAGCACTCAGTTTTAGGTTGGAATGAGCAATGAATAGCAACTTCCCCACTGATATTTTCTCATATATGCTAAATTTTAAATTTAATGTGATCGAATATGTGATAATATAATAATAATATATAAGAATATAATATGTGATAAATGAATGTGATCAACAGTACATGTAAACAACATGAGTAGCCAGAGAAGTGCATTCTCAATAAATAATTGTCTTCTTATAGCGTATATGTGCATGCCTATTAACTCAGACTTGTACGTATCTTGAGTACGTACTAAAAATACAGTATTTTAAATACTTTTTCCGGTATTTTGGTACTCTACTCAATACTTTTTGCGACAAGTATTTTTAATGTATTTAAAATACTTTTTTCGGTATTTGCTACTCAGTACTCAAAATACTTTCCTTCCTCGTCAAGCCATATCCAGCACACTTCCCGCCGTGCCGAGATTTTCAGCTGACTGGAATTCCGGGAATTCACGAATCTGTCATTTATCCTCTTGTACAATAGGCTGGTCCCACGCTTGGCCTTGCTTGTCAATAGCCAACTTCGCCAGAAAACCGTTCCTATTCATATTGCCAGGTGAATCACCAGGGGATTAGGTACAAGAGAATCCCGGCATTTATTTCCTTGGTCACCAAAGCAATAAACACGTGCCAGAGGTTGAAAGACCCGAACAGACATACAGGAGGGATTACGAAGTTTTGGGTCAGAACATATCAACAAAGTTTGCTTGGGTTCACTAAAGTTCACCAAACATTACTTGACACCAAGACGTTGCAAATGGAAGATATGCTTAAGCATGGCTTATGAAGTTTATTGCTTTCATTTGTAAGGCCACGTTCAGAATACGCGTTTCACTTACTGCTAATACTAAAGTACTTTAAAGAGTATCTTAAATACTTCTTAGAGTATTTAGTACTCTACTCAAATTACTTTCAGTTTTGAGTATTTTGTACTCTATTTTAAATACTTTTTACGTAGAGTATTTAGTATCTTATTTTAAATACTTTTGCGCAGTATTTTGTACAAGTCTGTATTAACTGAAACAATTATCACAGTTCCCTGACAAGTTTTAATTTCTGAGAGTGTACTGTAGAGGCTGCTTAGATCTACAACAGTTCATACAAGGTATTATATACTGTGAATGCCTTTAAAAATCCCATGTGACACATATGCCTTTACTTTCTGGAGGTGCTGTGGTAGTCAAAGTTTGTGGACATTACGCAGGTTCTGCACCCATTTCTTGAGTATGTCGAGGCAGCTGTGAAGTAACCTGCATTGATGATGATTATTCCAATTTTTATGGTGCATCGACAACAAAGGAAATAATCCATCAGAACATTGGTTTGGGTGCAACCAGTTAAAAATGAATATGTTGTTTAATAAATGCATTGGACAAATGTTAAAACATCAGTTTAAAACATGGTTTACAATCCCTGTATCTTCTAATAATTAAAAAGATTAAAAACTATTCTAAAAAGAATATGGGGAACTCTTCTAAAAAGAATTATAATCTCTAATTATTATATTGCTGGGTTAAGCAGCCTAAAGTGTAAGGTGTGTTTCTGATGTGAACATGTAAGAAAATATGCAAAACTGAGAGAGGCTAACCACAGTGCGTGCACTGAGGTTGTTCCTTCCTGTAAAGTAGAAACCAGTGGATGAGGAACGTGATACTTACCTGTACACCCAGCCGTATCACACTGCACAGATTATTCACTGGGCAGCCCTCATGACGAAACCTGTATTGAGAGACCACTTTTGCCTTAAAACTGCTACAAATAGCACGACACGCTACAAATTATTACTATCATAACAAGCTGACGATACAGCTCAGACACAAAGGCGTTATTCAAGTCGCGCCACACCACCGTTACGTAGGATTCTTTGTCACAAATCAAACCAAGGCACAAAACAATACCAATACATGAAAAAATGTGCCAATCGTGGTCTTATTATGACGTAGTACCGAACTTTTGCGCGAAGGTAATTCAAAGAAATGAATGTGGCCCTTGCTTCCGCAGAGAACACCGTGTACCATGCTAGCAATGCATGCAAAAACGCACTCGAGTGTTCGCACATATATTGATGACAACACTACCTGTGTAGTGTAACATGTTCTTTCAAGCATATTATGCACTCAAACTGTATTTGCCGCCGGGTAAAATGCAAGTGTGCTCGATTGAACGTCGGAAGAGCGATCAAGCAACCTGCATCCAGTGCTCGTTTTGGGCAAAAAAACACTTCATAATGGTCAAATAAATGTACAGAATGGACGCCTATTTATCCCTTGATGAAGAGTGACTCACCTGTATAAGTTTAGGCCCTGTAACCTTGCGAGTACGGTTGGTACGACCGTAATTGCAAGAAGTTGCCATGATCGCTGCGGCGGCTGTTGTGGGCACCGTAAGATGGCGGCCGGTTTCTCCACGCTCGCGCTCCCTATCCGCGATCCAGCCTTTTACAATCGAGATCAGTGGTTTTTCCCTCTAGACCGGAAATAAAAGAGTTTCGTTTTTGCACGTGATTTTTGGAAAGCGCTTCAGGACAAATGTTTCCATGCAGGATTGTCGGTTTCCAGCTGACGTAAAAAATAATGTAGCTGTTGCTGTCACATTTTCCTTTATTCATTCCGTGCATGACTGCGGTGGCGCCACAACAAACGCACTATTCGACACATTTCGCCCTCGTGCGTTCCCCTCTAGATCGAAAATGTAAGAGTTTCGTTTTTGCACGTGGTTTTTTGAAAGAGTTTGAGGACAAATGGTTCCATGCAGGATTGTCGCTTTTCAGCTGGCGTAAAAAAATGATGGAGCTGTTGCTGTCACATTTTACTTTCTTCATTCCGTACTTCACTGCGGTGGCGCCACAATAAACGCACTATTCGAGATATTTCGCCCTCGTGTTTTTCCCTCTAGACCGGAAATATAAGAGTTTCGTTTTTGCACGTGGTTTTTGGAAAGAGCTTTAGCACAAATGGTTCCATGAAGGAGTGTCACTTTTTAGCTGACGTAAAAAATCATGTAGCTGATGCTGTCACATTTTACTTTCTTCATTCCGTGCATGACTCACTATTCGACACATTTCGCCCTCGTGTTTTCCCCTCTAGATCGGAAGTGTAAGAGCTTCGTTTTTGCACGTGGTTTTTTGAAAGAGCTTTAGGACAAATGTCTTCATGCAGGATTGTCACTTATCAGCTGACGTAAATAATCACGTAGCTGATGCTGTCGTATTTTTTTTTATTCGTTCCGTACACGACTGCTGTTGCGCCACAATAAACCCACTATTCGACAAATTTCGCCCTCGTGTTTTTCTCTCTAGATCGGAAATATAAGTGTTTCGTTTTTGCACGTGGTTTTTGGAAAGAGCTTTAGGACAAATGGTTCCATGCAGGATTGTCGTTTTTCAGCTGACGTAAAAAATAACGTAGCTGTTGCCGGCACATTTTACTTTCTTCATTCCGTACTTGACTGCAGTGGCGCCACTATAAACGCACTATTCGACACATTTCGCCCTCGTGTTTTTCGCTCTAGACCAGAAATATGAGTTTCTTTTTTGCACGTGGTTTTTGGAAAGAGCTTTAGGACAAATGGTTCCATGTAGGATTGTCGTTTTTCAGCTGACGTAAAAAATAACGTAGCTGTTGCCGGCACATTTTACTTTCTTCATTCCGTACTTGACTGCAGTGGCGCCACTATAAACGCACTATTCGACACATTTCGCCCTCGTGTTTTTCGCTCTAGACCAGAAATATGAGTTTCTTTTTTGCACGTGGTTTTTGGAAAGAGCTTTAGGACAAATGGTTCCATGTAGGATTGTCGTTTTTCAGCTGACGTAAAAAATAACGTAGCTGTTGCCGGCACATTTTACTTTCTTCATTCCGTACTTGACTGCAGTGGCGCCACTATAAACGCACTATTCGACACATTTCGCCCTCGTGTTTTTCGCTCTAGACCAGAAATATGAGTTTCTTTTTTGCACGTGGTTTTTGGAAAGAGCTTTAGGACAAATGGTTCCATGTAGGATTGTCGTTTTTCAGCTGACGTAAAAAATAACGTAGCTGTTGCCGGCACATTTTACTTTCTTCATTCCGTACTTGACTGCAGTGGCGCCACTATAAACGCACTATTCGACACATTTCGCCCTCGTGTTTTTCCCTCTAGACCAGAAATATGAGTTTCTTTTTTGCACGTGGTTTTTGGAAAGAGCTTTAGGACAAATGGTTCCATGCAGGATTGTCACATTTCAGCTGACGTAAAAAATCACGTAGCTGATGCCGGCACATTTTACTTTCTTCATTCCGTACTTGACTGCAGTGGCGCCACTATAAACGCACTATTCGACACATTTCGCCCTCGTGTTTTTCCCTCTAGATCGGAAATATAAGAGTTTCGTGTTTGCACGTGGTTTTTGGAAAGCGCTTTAGGACGTATGGTTTCATGCAGGATTGTCGCTTTTGAGCTGACGTAAAAAATAACGTACGTGATGCTGTCACATTTTACTTTCTTCATTCCGTGCATGACTGTGGTGGCGCCACAATAAACGTACTATTCGACACATTTCGCCCTCGTGGTTTTCTCTGTAGATCGGAAATATAAGTGTTTCGTTTTTGCACGTGGTTTTTGGAAAGAGCTTTAGGACAAATGGTTCCATGCAGGATTGTCGTTTTTCAGCTGACGTAAAAAATAACGTAGCTGTTGCCGGCACATTTTACTTTCTTCATTCCGTACTTGACTGCAGTGGCGCCACTATAAACGCACTATTCGACACATTTCGCCCTCGTGTTTTTCCCTCTAGATCGGAAATATAAGAGTTTCGTGTTTGCACGTGGTTTTTGGAAAGCGCTTTAGGACGTATGGTTTCATGCAGGATTGTCGCTTTTGAGCTGACGTAAAAAATAACGTACGTGATGCTGTCATATTTTACTTTCTTCATTCCGTGCATGACTGTGGTGGCGCCACAATAAACGTACTATTCGACACATTTCGCCCTCGTGGTTTTCTCTGTAGATCGGAAATATAAGTGTTTCGTTTTTGCACGTGGTTTTCGGAAACAGCTGTAGAACAAATGGTTCCCATGCAGGATTGTCGCTTTTCAGGTCACGTAAAAAATAATGTAGCTGTTGCTGTCACATTTTACTTTCTTCATTCCGCACGCGACTGCGGTGGCGCCACAACAAACGCACTATTCGAGACATTTCGCCCTCGTGTTTTTCCCTCTAGACCGGAAATATAAGTGTTTCGTTTTTGCACGTGGTTTTTGGAAGGAGCTTTAGGACAAATGGTTCCATGCAGGATTGTCGCTTTTCAGCTGACGTAAGAAATAATGTAGCTGTTGCTGTCACATTTTACTTTCTTCATTCCGTACATGACTGTGGTAGCGCCACAACAAACGCACTATTCGACACATTTCGCCATCGGGTTTTGCTCTCTAAATTTAAAAATAACAAAAGACAATTGAGCTGGTGTGATGACAATATATTTTTCTTTTAATCTAATTAAATAATCATGCATTATGTATAGCCATAAAGAGTTTGCTAATGCTTGCTTTAAGGGTGTACATTTCCTAAGATAAATCATTCACAAGAATGCACACAACGGCTTTGAGCTCATCAAGGCTTTATGTGTGCAGTGCCAACTGATGTTATTACTTTCATTTTAGGAGGCATCTGTTGCAGCTTAAGAAAAGAATACCACCAGTCAGGGGCGCAGTCACGCGGGAAGTTGTCTCGTTATATTGCAGGAGAGTACAGAGTACTGGAGAGAAATAAGCACACAGAATAGAGCGTTAACTGATTAGAATGGCTGAGTGGGCCTGTTAGTACATATACGAAGAAATTGGAGCTGTAAAGACAAGGGGCATAAAGAACACACGTACACAGTACTGGTCCTTTGTCCTTCCTCCAATTTCTTCATATAGCTATGTACCAATAGGTTTACTCAGTCATTACGTTACGAGCACCGGAAGAGTGCTTGGCCGTTTAGTGGAGAGAGCTATGACTCTCTTGACTCTCGGGCCGCCACTCAACGCACCCACTGGCACCACTCGTCCTGTTGCGCCGCGCCTTTCGAAACTGGTCACTGGGTTCGTTCTAGAGCGAATTTGTTGTCGAACTTACGTCCATTGCGCAGAACATAGCAAAGCAAGCAAGGTAGCTGCCGTTGTCACACGTTCATTTCACTTGCAAGTGATCCGGCGAGAAGGGCGGCCTGACCCCATGCTTATGCCGCCTTTGTCGGCGGATGAGCGATATCAATCCTCATGCGCATCGTGAATCCTTCTTGGATCAGTATCTGTTGCATGTTTAAGCTTTTTGGCAGGTATTTTGGAGGGATCGAGTGATCGACCTTCGGAAAAACCAGTGTGTTCTGGCGGCTCGCGCGTGAGAGCAGAGAGCATGAGAAAGCAGCTATGGCTGACGTTGACACCAAGTGAAGTCACGAAGTGTCAAAAGGAGTACGGCTGCTCAGAAACACGGCCGGAGTATGAAGGAAACCAAACTTGTCCAGGAGGTCCCAGACGGGTGCCCTGGGCCTGGGAGGCTCGATTCCTTTATGGTCCTTCACAAAAACTGCGAAGCATAAGCTGAACAGTATACTTGAGCGTTTGTCGTTACCGCAACGTGTTTTTGTATAGCTTCGTGGTTCAATTTTTTGCGAAATTCTGTGAAATGCTCAATATCTCCACCACCATGTGGAAATAAATCATTATTATTATTATTATGAACTTCGTAATTTATGCACATTATCTAATTAGTCCTTTTTTGTGGTCCTTGCTTCTGCATAGCTATTTTGGTAGATAACGAAGTTATAACAAAAAGCAATTGCTCACGCGTAACTTCAGCGCTTGACAACTTCAAACGTGGCGCGTTTAGCCCCCAGTACCAGTCGAGCCTGCCTCTGACAACAGTGTGGCGGGTATGTTAACTCTCCGAAATGTGGTCGTGCTTACTGTCTTTTCTAGTGGTTGGTCCAATGATTATGCACACACGTCGCCTTCTTTTGCGTTTTGAAGTTATAGGTCTTGCTTATTCACCTGTTCATCTATACGACATCTCTATCGAACTTTGTTTACCATCAAACAATGTGTCAGTAGCCTTATATTAAAAATACAACAACCTGCACAATCAAGCTCGTTGACGTTTACGGGGGGCCGTGTAGTTTGCGGAATCAAATCGTATTGGCACGGCGTGGCAAACAAGAAGAAAATGAGGGAGAGAAAGGACGAACAAAGAGAGAGGGGTGTGTTACAGAAACAGAACTGTGCAAGTGGTACGTCTGCATGCTTGATCAAACGCTGGAAAGTGTTGAGAATGCACCATGAGGTCGCTGTTATTGGTTGGCATATTAGTCTCAGCACGTGTCATAACCCATAACCTGGGTTAAGTGATTACTGACAGCTGCGGCGTTTTTATTCCTTTTTATTTTTTATTTTTTCAACAATAACAGGTACGTTACACCGAGGGCTAGGATGACAACTTTTATGCACCTGCCTTCAGAAGGGTGTCTATTGCCTGTTCGACTGTCTATACGCAGTACAGTGCTGATTGAACGACAAGGTGGTACGCCCCTACATTCCGCCAGCAACCCCCTCCCCCCCCCCCCCCAAAAAAAATAATGAAAGTCCTTGGAAAATTCCTGATCTCACACACCACGGGAGGTCTGGATATGGGGAGAAAGCGAAATGTCTGGGGAAGTATTTTGGGCTAAATGTTCGCAATGAATCGGGTCGCGCACCAAAAGCCGACGGGCTGGCTTTGCGCCTGCGGATATACCAGCGTAATCCGCGGAGGCAGTGTGGATCTACCGCACATTACGCGCAACCCGCGATGACAACAAACGAACGTATCTGCGAACAACAAACTTGCCTGGGTATCCGCGGTTATTCGCCGATATACCCGCACTCCCACTCATTTATAATGAGCACGACAGCTTGGCAACGAGCTCAGAAGCGAATTTTGCGATTGCTCAAAACACTGCTGTGATGACAACAAGTTTGAAGTATCTACTGACAAATAAATGCGGGAGAGAGGGAGAAGATGGGAGAAAAGATAGGAAATTTCACCGAGTGCTTCTTGCTTTTATGCATGCATGAAATTCAGAATGAATCAAGTAAGTTGGTGTTCATTTTTATTGTTTAATCTCTATGCTGGGAACTATGCTGTCACGAGTGAGCTCTGGTCACGCATACTTTCTATACTGTACCCATATTGTGTTTTATCAACCATGAATACTACTTATTCGGGAAAAAGCTTCACACAAGGTGTCCCAAAAACCAAATCCACAATAAACTGAGCTCCAGCCAGCCGCACTTCAAGCTGAGTCACGAAACTTGGTACCTATCTAGGAAACCATTGCCACACTCAATTCTTAATTTGATTTTGATTTTTTGAGGATCTGGGGCACATTCTTCTTCATTGCTGACAGTACCAACCTTCCCGAACCGCACTCTCCGAGTCTCTTCGTCAGCTGGACTCTCGCCCCTTCTCCCTATCGAAATTGCTTGGTCCCTGGCCCAATCCAGACCAGCAACGCTCTGCGCTCAAAGCTCTTTTGACATTTCTGTACACAATCGGACTTCGATCGTTATTGTGAAGGAACTCGTTATTTTATTCCCCACATTCCCACCAGCAATGGGGTAGAGTATCGCCTCTGGCGATGAACCTCCCCACTCTCCAAAGTTAAAAATAAAGTTGTTAGTTGTTTAATTTGATTTTCAAAACGTAGTAGAACCATTGCAGCTCCGCAGAGAAACACGGAGAAGCACACGCTTGCTGAAGCGTAGACAGTATGATATATTTTCTTGAGCATGAATTTGCGGCATAGGAACAGAGACACAAATACAACCGGAGAGGACTTTTGATTTGTGTTTCTCTCCCTACCACCCTCTAGTCATGCTGAAGCAAAATGATAGCGCCCACCAGCTCGCTTGTTTGATTTATGAAAGTTTTGGGTATATTTCGGTTCAGTTACGGTTCGTTTCGGCGGTTGAGGAGAGACAGAACAATAGAAAAGACAACGAAACCGAAAGTGAAGCAATATGGCTCAGGCGAGCACAGCGCCGTCAAGTCCAGTGGAGACAATTTAAAAGATTTGAAAATTGGACGAAAGACACAGGATGTTGGGAAGCCTTTCTGAAAGAGGTGCTAAATTTGTAACATTATCGTACCTGTGACTCCAGTTCGAAATCTGCCCTTCATCAAAAAGGAGGAGATGAGACCTTGATGATCTTGTTTACTGGAACAGAAGAGCAACACGGGCAACACTGTATCACACTAATTTATGGCCGAATCCAAAGCCATCATAAAGCCGTAGCCATGCGCATTTTTTGTTCTTTGGTTGTTTGCGTGGAAAGAAATGCACAAGTTGATTCTGAAGCGAAATTCAGGAGAGTGTTCTGTAATGGCGTCAGCTGAAGATTCGTCGGTGCCAAAGAAGACATTAAGTGACTTAAAAGTAGTTGAATTGAGAAACGAGCTTGAGAAGCGTGGACTCGAGAAAACTGGATGCAAAGCTACGCTTGTAGAGCGGTTGTCCAAGGTAAGTGAAGAGATGACGTGAACCGCTGAAAATGGCGTTAGGCTTAGTTGGTTTTACGATGCCATTGTGGGCTACAGTGCAGACAGCGTATGCAGCTTTTGCGTACAATTTGGGGAACCAGCTCAGACGCTTGAAATGCTCAGTATTCAGTTAGTTCCCCTGAAAAACACATGGACAATTTCCGACATCAACATTTTTGTTTTCGTCGATTACATACGGATATCGCCGAGTCTGCAAGGCGTTTGCTCCGAGCGTTTTAGCATTTGTTGGCGTGAGCTCGGGTACCATTTGCGCGTTTGCGGAACCGAATTACCGGAATCGGACTTCCTAGCGCGGGCGTTGAACGTGGCAGACGTTCGTTCGTTGCATTCGGACATATTCTCAAGCTGTTGCCGATGTCTGGAGTTTACTGTGCCCCTGTGATTTGTTACATAATTAAAGAACGCGAAAGAGACACGAAGCAGATTGTGCCGAGAGCATACGCCACTGGTTCCCTATTCTGGGTCTTTTTTTTTTTTCCTGTCCCTAAAGGTTCGTACGCATGTGTCGTGTACACGGGCGAGGAACAATGTTTTACACCAAAAATTATCCCGTTATTTGGCATTCACTTATACTTCGAAACAGGACTTTGGGCAGTATTTATCCGGGGTGTTGGAACTCAGTGTGACACACCCGTATCTGTTTGCTACTACCATGCATGTTCACATAAGAAAATTTTGGACGGTGCACAAGTGTGCTCGAATAATCCCTGCTTTAAAACTGCATTTGCCTATGGCAGGCCTTGTGAACAAGAAAAGAGTGGAGCTTGTTGTTGAACGCTAGAAGCTTGCCTGAAATGTTGGCTCTTGTGAACGTCATGCCCACATTTGTGAAATGAGTGGTCTAACTGCTCTGGTATTGAATAGGAGAAAATCAGGATGAGTATAATGGCCATTAATGCTTTCATCCACGTCACATTGTGACGTGGCCATGGCATGCTAGTAAGCTCCTCCCACTGGTGGTCACTTTTCGTACCAGCGGCATTGAAGGATGACAAAGTGCATTATTTTTCAATGCGACAACCATAGCTTTTATAAAAGAAAATGTGAGAACGACAATGATGAAGTGTCTTCGGAATAAAAGAATGGTATGGATGTGACCGGATTTCAAAACACCATTCAAGGCTTCGTTTTCGAGCATTTGCTATATAATCTCGGCAGCTGCGCTGAAAAGGTGACCACCACCATAGCGGCCAAACGCGCTCGTTTGACGTCATGTGACGTCATAACATCCTCTATATTTTTTAGTGGTGGTAAAGCCATCAAAGGCAGACACTGTCTTCTCTCATGATGGTTTCCTCTACCTTTACATAGTAAGCTCACTGTTCTTGCACGTACAGGTTCTTGAAGAAGATGGAGAAGATCCGGAGACATATGAGTTTGAGCTGACCGCTGATTCGACTCCAAGCAAGGCTAACAGTGAGTTTCAATTCTCTCAAATGTGGAACCACTAGAAGGCCTGGGACTCTGTTTGTCTTGGGAAAATCAGATTTTGTGTCTTGAAATAGAAAATCACAAACATAATTGCGAAAGCCCCAGATGAATGAAGGCTGCTGAAATGTGTCAATTTCCTTTCTGCTTGGTCATGAACACACCCACTTCACCACGAATCTTACTCCCGCGTTTAACTTAAAGGGGCTGTAAACAGGTACAGAAGGTGCACATTTCTTTGTGTTATATTATTGAAACTTGTGCAGTGAAAACTCCTTGCAATTACTAACGTTCAAAAACAAAAGGCGCTTGCATACGGATGAAATATTCACTGCACTCTTTCGCATTTTAGCTCCGCCCCGCGCTCTAACTTTACGTCATTTTGACGTAACGCTTTCCTCACCAATTACGATCGAGTGTTCCACGTATGATTTTATTTCAAATGCGGAATTGAACTAGATGAACGTGAATCCTCTTCTATTCAAAATCTATACAGTTACAGCCTCAAACTGAAAAAGAAATGCGTTTAATTTAGGTATCATACGCGCACTACGTTTTCTGGGCAGTAGCACGCAGCACAGCACGAGCGCGAATGAATATCCGGGACTACAGTTCCGGAATCTTAGGTAGGTGCGCGATGGAACATCTTCGTCATCTTCGAATGGTTCCGACAACTGGGGTGCCGTACTTTGGTTTGAGCCACGCAGCATTGCGTCACCAGCTCGCGTGGTACAGTGGATAGCGTGCTGGCCATGTCACGTCGTGACTGGGAAGAACTCGGGTTCGAATCGCGTCATGTCACAGCAGCCCTACTGTTGACATTTGCGCCAGCCGGGGATGTTGAAGATGTCATGACGTTGAATTTCGGAACCCCGGAGCGCAAAACGTCGTTTCACACAAACAAACTGAGCGCTCCGACTCACAGCTGATAACGAAGTATGTTTATTGGCTGGTAATTTGAAACGTCATGTGCGCAGGTCGGCCCCCGGATTGGACGGCAAAACGCTACGTAGCCGTGTGACGTATGCGTGGCGGAGAGAGGCTCCCTGGTTACTCATCTTTGAAAACAGTTATATGGGTCAATCAGCTGGCAAGAGCCAAACGAAATGTATATTTGGGTATTAAGATCTGCGTTCTTTCATGGGTATCATTATTTCAGAAATGTTTGGTGGCCTGTTTACGGCCCCTTTAAGGAAGAACAGTAACGAATGGAGTTTGTTATTACTGACAGAGTTACGCTGCTGGAGAAATTATACTGCATCTCCAGAAGGTGCTTCCTTATACATATTTACAAGTCCCAGCCGTTGCTACACACTTGTACGCACATGTTCTACATGCAGCCAAAGATTCTGGGCCGTTTCACCCCCCTTATAGGTAGGCTGTACGGATTTATAAAAAAAAAGTACTTCGGCAAAATATGAAGCGATGTGGAGCTATAAAAAAAAATGCATTTGCGGGTTCCAGTAATCGAAAAATGAGCCAGAAAAGCTATTGCTTGACTGGTTGAATCGTTTCCTTTTTTGGAGATTACCTCAATTCACGGGACATCAACCCCTTCAACAAGGAAGGGTGGCTGTGTTAAACCAAATCCATCGTGCAGCTGTCTTTCACGAAACACCTGGCGAAGCAACGCACGATGCGCCCGTGTGATGCAGTGATCTCTGTCCTGGCCTAGAGATAATTTGCCATACGGTCACTGAATAGGGTACCTTATTTAGTGACAGTATTTGACACGAGGGCATTTTGAGGCCATTTCCCAGGTCTTCTTGGAAAATGTCCAGTGCCTAGGGTATTTCTTTTTCTGTGAATAGTGTTTTCCCTTCAAAGTAGACATAGAAAGACAGATGGCGTACAAATTGATTTCATCAAAGGGCAACTTTATATTGCAACACTGACAGCATGATTGGACGCAAGTGAAAGCTGCCTAACTATTATGTAGAGGAATACCAGGATTCCAATGTTTACGTCACCAGGTGATCGGGTCGTAGATGTCTTCGTCTGCAAGTTCTGCAGCATGACAGTGAGCGTTTTCGTGAGGCAGCATCTCATTCGTTTTTGAATGTCTCGTTTCACAGCTGTAGCTTTTTCTCCGAACTTTGGATATTAACGGAGATGTGGTAAATAGAAGACGAAAAACCCTGAATTGTCGGAAAATAATAAACACTGAAAAATATCGCCCCCCCAATATGCCAAAAACTGAGCTCCCAGAACCCACCGCCACCTGTCGCAGTGCAATGTGATTTGGCTAGCCATCGCAACCAATAGGGAAAAAAAATAAGGCACGCTGCTCTTAGGCTGAACGTGACTATAGATTGCCTTATCTTAGCTTCCGGCTTTAATGTAGCTGCCAGTTGTGAGCTGACAAGACAATATTTGATTATCCACTGGTAGCACACTCATTGCTGTGATAGAGCGAAACAAACTACTCAGCTCGTTGGTGTATTAGGTTTATGATGTTCGAGTGTGGTGACAGAAACACAGATAAGGGTAGACAAAAATGAACATTCACTACAACCAAGAATTTGTTTAACATAGATCCAGTAGTTATACGATGGAGATTGCTCCCCCCCCCTTCCAGTCCTGTCGTCTCCACTCACCAAGGAACAAGAGCCGAAAACATGATGCAACACTGCCATAACCATGACGGTTTTAGCATGTGTTGGGAGGTGTGCAGTCTGTTGCAGTGAGCAGAGGTGCCACAGAGCCTTTTGGGTGTCATGTCCCTATCCTGAGCACTTTTTTGTTGAAAAAAAAAATTCATTCTGCTGTTGAACCATTTTGGAGCAGAATTTTTTTATTAGTAATAGTCTGGGATCAGTTCCAAGATGATGGAAAAATGTCTGTTCATTTCCGGTTCAGGAACAAACTGCGGTACAGTTTATTCACACCTTGCCAAAAATATTACTCATGGTACGTCGACTAGACAGTGTACGCCAGTCAGCGTAACTGTGTTAGCCATAAGTTTATTTTTATTTTAAGACGATGATTGGAGAGTTTCATTGCCAAGGCCAATATCTCTACCTCAAACTCAAATCGTGTCGTAGTTTGCACTGACCTTCGACCGCATCATAGAGGGCCACACAGATAAAGAAATGATGGTATTTATCATAAAATGAAAAAATATATAGAGTGCAGGAGTGATGTACATAGCGATTGTGGAGCTGCACTGTGTGTACAGAATTCATTACTGAAAAACCCCACTTCACACACCAAGAGAAATACATAAGCTGCCTTTCAAAGCGGGTACTGAAAATACATTTAATAAATTAATAGAAATATATAGCCTTTCATAAACTATGGTGACTGTGTTCAGGAGTGCTGAAATGACATCGTAAAAGCTCACTCAGCAGTGTCATTTGGGGAGAGAATTGCATACACATGGCAATGCTCAACACAGGTACACTAGAGTGCATGCTTTGCCTGGCACAAGAGCACGAAGCGTGTGGGGAAAGAAGGGGTTTCGACGGGACAGTATCCGTCGTGTTGCAACAGGACCGTTGACTGGCAGAGCATTGGTAGAGTTAGACTGGGTAGATGCGGAATGTAGACATTCGTTGTCAAGTTTGCGTACAGATGTGCTACGGCACATGAGCAGGAAGTATGTCTTTTGTGTTAATCATGCTATTTCTACACCTAGGCGATCATAGATAGTTAACAACGTGCACAGTAGTTGCAAAGTAGTTTTAACTAGGGTGGCTGTGATGTAGCTACGCTAGTAGTTGATGCTACAATTTGATGCAGTAGTTAAACCACTAAAAAGTAGTTACAGCACATCTCTGACTACTCCCCTATCACTGTTGCTGTTAATGGTTTTGCTTGTGTTCAGTCACATGCCTACCTTCTGAAAAATACTCGTACATGTGAGACAAGTAACAGAAAAGTATTCGAGTTACAACTACAAAGGGTACAGAAAAAGTATCTAGATAGAGGTACTCAGATACTTAACGACCCTGCATGTTGGACAATGCAGGATTTTCTGTTTGCCACCTTGCTACACCTCTTGTCCCCATTTACAGGAAAAGCTTGGAGCAACAGCATCTAGGGTTTAGCAGCATCCACGCAATGTTTACAGGATGGTTCAGGTGGTTAGGCTATGCTTATTTTCGATGACTGCACAGAAGCTTAAACAACCATACACTCGCAGTTTGAAAGAAGGTCGCTGTTATAGACGATTTGGATCGTGGTTTCTCCAGCAAAAGTTTGAAGGCATTTTTTTTTAATGGGGCAATCTGGAACTCTTCATGCGTGGACACAGCCATTCCCATTCAGAAATAGAGGCCCTGAGAGATGTCACAAAGCAGTTTGACACAGTTTTTTGCAGTTTTGCACTCTACAAGTTTCCTGTAAAATCGAAGTTTGCAAGAGAAGCAGTAAATTTGTGTTCCTGCCAGTATTCTTTAAAACTATGTTTGCTGCTTCACTGTGCTCAATTCACTATGGTTCATTTCTGCAGTGAATGGAACTCCTGATAAGTAATAGATTTTCCTGGTTCCTTCAGGTTCTGCTCTAAAAGACTTCACTATATTATGGTACTGCGGATCCAAAGTTGTGACGTGCATTGACGAGCACTCCTTGTCACTCGAATGCTAAATAAATGCGTGAAAGCAGGAGGAACTATGTCACTGCACTTACTTCCGTTTCAGTCTTTTTTCAATCAGGGACTGCTTTTGCGATGAAGTCGTTGAGTTTGACAAGAGTTATGTCCTCCGGAAGTGCACTTCATAATTTAGTAGATGGAGTTATTACTCTTTTGACTTCGGAGTAGCTATTTAATGTGCCCAGTGTTGGAGTGAATTTTCACAGTATGCAGCGCATTGCAAAGCTTTGAGCGCAGCTGGACTAGATTAATGTGGACACATTTCCATTTGGATTCTTTTGAAGACCCACGAATGTTGTGGTTTGCAGTCAATGAAGTACCTTGTAGTGAAGCTTTAAAATGACAAGCTTTTGATATGATTGCTGTGGAACTGGGAGCTCAGTGGTGCTATGGAGGGCAGACACATGTTTCAGTACTGCGTAAAGTGGCATTTTTGTGTTCTGCACGTGCAATGTGTTCAGATTATGACCTGCATGTGGTACACTTCAAAGGTAACGTGGTGGAAGAAAACAGTGGCGGACAAGGGTCTGTAGAAGAAATGGAGGAGGCAGAGGAGGAAGAGGAGAAGGTGAGCATCACAGAAATGCTGCTTTTCTTTTTCTGCAGCGTTGCTATAAATATATTGCTCCTATATATACTGCTAAAAAGTAACAAAAATGGTACTCTCAAAGACAGCTTGACGTTTATTATTTGAAGGGAAACAGCTCTTGAATCACGAAATTAAATACTCAGGAATAACTTCGCAGATGACTGAATGCGCGATTCGCAAAAATTAATACATTGCAAATAAAACGTTTACAGTATCTCAGAAGCTCCCGTGTGTTCAAGCTTCAGTGAAGCTTCAATATCCTGCTGTTTCTGTGGGGACTCTTCCTAGCATTACCTGCATGCCAGTGTGAAATGCATCTACAGAGCATAGTACATGTACGCTGTTACCCCCATAGGACGAGTCTATTGACCCTGATGCTCTTCAGCTGTCGATAGAAGATGAAGAGAAGCTGCTGAATGAAGAGGTAATTTTAGTTGCATCTTTGCTTTCATACTTTTAAAAAAACTATTTTCATGATGATTGACGGTTCAGTTCAGGGACCGACTTTCACGAGCGAACCACTTCCCCAACCATTTCATTTCGAATGCCACCCAACCCATTTTGAACCACTTCATGAGTGTCACCTTTTGTGTTGTAACAAAGTGCGTGTGACGTCTTTATTGCACGATCTGGGACGAGTGACATGATGAGGGGGTGGTTGTGAAATGGATGGGTTATGTCTACGGGATCGACTTTTCGGAGTTTTCAATCCGCAAAATTTTGGACGAGTTGGGGGGTGGGAGCTTATCGGAGACATGGAAAAAATTAGGGATGTGCCAACTGAATCCATGAATCCACGAATCCTAGGCAGGAATTCGAGATCCGCGAATCGAATCCACCAACCGCGTTTTTTTTTTTTTTTTAAATGGGCACCTCCGGAATCCGCCGAAAGCCTCATTGGCCGACACGTGTTTTCTTGTTTGTTTGTTTACATCCTCTGGGCTGAAAGAGTTTGGGCAGGAACTGTTACATTACAAGTTCAAAAGTAAACTGGTTTTGCTTTTGATTATTGCTTAGTTTTATGGAAAAATTCAGACTCGAGAATTCATGCATTTCTTGTAGTCGACGAAAACGTGTTAAATAAATTACGTTTAGGAACTATATGGGTATATTTTCTCCTGAAACTCAAGCATTATTTAATTTATTATTAAATAAAATATTTAATTTATTTTTAATTAAACAAAGGAATCATATTCTGCTTCAAAGCAGTTTTTGCTAGGAGTGTTTCTTTTTTCTGGCTTTCTCATCTTTTTAAAGAAAGGATTCAAAATATTTGAGATTCGTAAGATTCGTGGATTCGTAGAACCTTCCTCGGATTCGGATTAGAAAAAAATTGGATTTGTCCTATCTCTAGGAAAAATATACAGAGTGGATTTCTCAGAGTTTAGTGTTGCAGTGAAGAGCGGGTAACGCCACAAAATTGAAAGGATAACTTCACCAGATGTTACTTTGAGTACAGTTGCTTTATTTGGCCTGCTTGCAGCATAGTTAAAGCGCCCATTTACTAGTGAGTTAACAGGAGTTGAAGGGTACCGACTAGCTGGTGCATAACAGGGAAGAGGATGAAACCCAGTAGTGGAGGTAGAGAACTAATTCTTCCTGCAGTCGACGACACCTCGAATTCAGGATGCCCTCGTGTGGTCTTCTGGGATCTTCCGTTTTCCTTGTAATGTGGATGCTGTCTGCCTGGCAGACATTTGAAACGATGGAAATTGTTGTTCTGAGGCTGGAACACAGGAGAATGTGGGTTTGAGTCCTACAGCCTGCTAACCTTTTCAGTGACTTCCTTCCTTCCTTCCTTCATTATGTTGAATTGTTAAAGCTCTGTTTACTGAGTGAGATTCTGACTAGCTTCGAGAGTATGACATAGTTAGGATCTGTTCACCTCAAAGCGTAGTGCAACACCCCAGAAAATGGTTAGTGGAGGCTTCTAGGACTTGACCTAGTTCCTGTTTTCAGGTGTGCTCAGTTGACAGTGCCCATATGAGGCATTTGCTTCTGAGCTGTGAATGACCGAGTCTGTGGATACCCAGCATGCCACCATTCTTGCCCTGAAGAAATTCCTAGTTTTTTTTTTTACACATCTGAAATGTCAAAAAAATAACTGCGAGTGTTTATCAGAGCTAGTTGGATAAAACCGTAAAGACTCAATCCTGGTTGTGTCCTGCGTTAAAATTGAGCTCTGCATTCAAAATGCTGAGTTTTTTTCTTTAACTGAGCTACAAACGTGTATGTTGATGATCTTGTTGTCTGGTTTCAGGAGGAGACCTACGAGAAAGCAAGAGGTGAGATAGTTCACACATTTGGTTCACCTTCTTTTTATGATGGGCATCAGAAGGGTCTTTTGTGCGCTCTCTTCGTGGCTGTCGATGTGGATCTGCCAAAATACTACGATGAAATGTGACTGAAACCTGCTCGTTCAAGACCGTCGGGGATAATCCAGCACAAAGTCCCAAGTTCGGGAGCTCGTTCGAACAAAGCCAAGCACTTCACTGAAGAAGAACCAATGATGCTGAAGGGGTTGGGTTTAGTTACCCCGTTTCGATGTGGTTTAGTGCCCGCGTCACTTCTTTTGCCCTTAATGCAGGAAAGAGGATGGTCGTGGAATACCAGTGCAAGTACACAACATGCGGGGTCTTCTGCATCACCTCAGACGCTGGGAATACCACCAGCGAGCTTCGCGTCACCCTGGCATGTGGCGTCCTTTTTCTTTCAGTTGTGTACGCCTGATCTACACTGAGTTGGAAAAAGGTGGCAAACCGAACGCTTGGCTGTGGAAGACATGTTGCCGAAGCAAGCCCGAAGACTGCGTACACTGCGGTTGCAGAACCTAACAGCAGCCACCTTGTTGAAGACTTTACTCCCTGCAGTTAGTTGGGGCCATGAAGAGTGGTTTCCCAATGCTGCAAAATATCTTGTCTGTGTTGGGCACATTGGGGAGAAGAGGGATGCTGCCAAGCTTTGTGTTTCACCCTTTGCAGAGAGGCGGAATTTGTAGCTTTGGTACTCTAGGTTCACAGCCAATGCCAGATAAAAGTTAGTCCACTGCCAGACACTCTGGCAGAAGCAGCAGCTGATGCCACTACCTGTCCCCACATTTCTGTGACACTGTTAAACATGAGTTTGTTCGTAGCCACACAGCCGCACTCCAGGACGAAGAGTGCCCTGTACAAACTTAGCCGGAAGGGAAACCTGTCTTGTGCAAGGCCAGCTGATGAAATAGCCCTCCATCCCTCCCCTGTAGATGACACACAAGTTGAAGACACAACAGCGAAAGATGTGTCAGAGACATCCGTCCCGGGTGAAGAGAAGTCCTCAGCTGTAGAAGAGGGCACAGGAGATAACGTCGACACTTCCGTGAAGAAGGAAGGGGACGTTAGAGAAGATTCCCCGGCAAAGAAAGCCAAGAGGTTTGTGCCTTCTTCAAACGTCATAGCGAGCTGCCGCAGCCATGTAAGGAATGGGTGAGCCTCAGTACAAAACCGATGGTCACTTGGCGGGGAGCCCGTGCTGGTTTCCCGTGGGTGGGCACGGACAACGTTGCGTTAAATCCAGTTCCTTGTAAGGTGTGTGACATTTAGTTTAACCATGTGAATGTATAGACAAGAGAGTTGCACTCCCTGATGGACTGAGATTGGAGAAGAGAGCTTTGGGATGGCGTAGTACGAAACGGTGAACAACCTTTGGCAGGAAGCACCCCCGCCCGAGTGGGGCAGTGCAACACAGTATTGAACATCATAGTGTGCAGATTTCAATGAAAAGAATCATCTGCAAGAGGTGAAGTTTGCAGTATTGCTTCCCAAACAATAGCAAATTATCTATGTTAAGTGCTGATTTTACACTGGGTGCCGGCATACCTCGTGCCATGTACACAAGTGTCCAGGAGTGCATCTCCGGGTGTACACTGCAAGACCAGAGGCATGCTCAGATGGTGTTTCCAGGCACATTTGCCAAGAAAGATATGGGATTTCATCAGCCTTGCATACTGTTTTTCTTTGGGACCGGAATTGCGTTCTTATCCATGGTAAATTGGGAGCGCACTGAAAGGTTGGAAGCCCCGCGTTTTGGGACCAGCAGACAGCCTCCACTTGCGAGTGCAGAGAAAGGACGTTACCTGCTGCGCTGTCGTGTGATGTGTCCCACCTGGATGCACACTTTGCCACAGATTGGTAGCTGAACAAATTTCACGAAATCTGCACAGCATGTTACACAGTGGCTATGTGCCTATTCCTGAGTTCAGCAATTCATCTCCCTAGAAATTGTAAGCTTCAGCTCGTGAGCACTTGCCAGAATTGTAGTTTGTTTCGCAAAAAGACTACGGCATCTGCTAGTTTCCCATATAGCAAATACGATTTTCAAGTGTGCTTATGATGCTTAAGTGCACCCAACAGGAGAATTGGCTGGAAGGAGATCAATGATTCGCAGCGAAACAATGGTTTCGTGAGGCTAACTGCAGTCACCAGCTGAGGCCCAACTGTTTCCTCCACTCTGTACACGCAAGCCCTTTCGAAATCTGACCCTGGACAGCTCGAGTTATCCCACACCACGTTCCGAATGCAGGCTCGTCATTTTACAATAGCAGTCTGTCACATGACTTCCAATTGGGTTCACCCTCGGCTGTCCATCCAGCATTTTTCTTCAGTTATGAGCCATACCTGCATGCCCAATCCTGTGTCTCCAAGGAAACGAAAGAGCCCCCTCGCAGACCACAGTGCATAGCCTCGCTCGCTTCTTTGCACAGCTCAAGCAACTGTGACTTCATTCCCTGGCACTACGTCATGGAGCCTGGCACGTGCGAAGTGCATTGTCGTATCTAGGCTTGGCAAATTTGCCATATCAAGACCTGTTTGTCACATCGCTCCAGTTTGCGGCTCATGCTTGCATCAGACGCAGAATTTTTAGTTTGGAGCCACGTATCCTTTGAATGGGCTAGAGATCAATTGCAGCAGGGGGAGAGCCCCTATTTATAGAGCTGCTCTTCGCACGGGGGTGGAAAGACGTGTGCAAAGAAGACTTGAACGATGACAAGTGGAGCGGTGTGCAAGTCCAAAGAGGCGACGATCTGCGGAGTGGCAGCTGGTTGGGGGGTGTTGTGGCGCACCATTTTTCTTTCTTTCTTTGATTGTCTAGCAGGAAGCGTTGACGAGACAGTGTACATGCACGAGGATCTATGCTTTCTAACGTGCTTTTCTATTTTGAAAATGTCAGCGCTGCTGCTACACCTGGCAAGGACGCAGCCAAGCCAGCTGGGAAGCTTGCAAAAGGTGGGTGTTGCCGGTTTTTTGTCTGTCTTTGCTTCGGCGTAAGTGGTGCACTGTATGATTTACAGCCACATAGTTTGTCACTTTTAACCACTTCGAGGCACCTTAGGGTTGTGGTGGAGTAGCTTTATTTTCAGTATATAGATTTTTTTTTTACACTGGCTTATATAATGGAGAAGCAAAACAAAACATTGAAACTTCCTTTTTTTTTTTTTTTTTTTTTTCTGTTATGTAAGCCAGCATAAAAAAATCAGTATACTGAAATGGAGCTGTGCACGGGCCCCATGGGCCGGACTGGGCTTGTTATCAGCTGTGTGCTCTGTGTAGAGCCGATCCCGGGCCGGCAATATACTCCTGCACCGCGGGCCGGGTCGGACCTGGGCCGACAAATGTTTCCGTCTAGCTCGGTGGGGTCACACAGCTAATTCCACACAACGGAGGACTATTAGTTTGTATCATCACATGTTTGCATCATTCCTGTGCATATATTTGCAAAAACGAGCAATGGACACTACATTATGCGTATGATTCGACCCTCTAGAACATTCACAATGCTCCTGACTCCTCACATATTTCACAATCACGTTCGCAAAGCTTGGTGAGAGGTGTAGAGATCGGGAGGAAGAGTTAGTCGACGATATCCTCGACCTCCGCAAAAACGTGGTAGTGAAACGATAACGCGCTTGCCCGCGGATGGTGACTTGATTTGGTATCTTGCTGTTGCGGTGTTAAACCGTCAGCTTTCATATGTTTGTGGCCTTGTCGTCTCTTCTTATAAATTTACTTATATATTTGTTTGGCCTGAGTCTGGCCAGGCTCTACTCACTGGGCCGAGCCACATAAAAAGAGGAAGGCCCGGGCTTAGCCATTTCTTGATGAGCGTGTGCCGGGTGAGGCCTGGAAAGATCGGCCCATGCAGGGCTCTATACTGTAGATGGTCCCTGGCTTTTGGTCTATCTTCTAGTAGCTTTATCTGTTTGCTGTTCTCCATGCTGATAGTATTGCTGACAGGGAATGCTGTAATGATACATCATTTGTGAGTTGTTTAGTTAAGTGCGTCAAAAGGCTGCGCCTTAGTTTATGGATCCTTGTACAGCTCTGGACAAAAGTTTACGGAACACTGGGGTGTCGCATTTCTCCATTGGAGCGACACCTATCAGAAAATGGAAGCGGTGGTCACTCATCTTTTATTTGATCTCTTCCTGATAGTTAGTAGGAGGCGGTTCCGATGAAGAAATATGTCAGTGTCGTGTTCCGTAAGCTTTTGTCCCAAGCTCTGCATGCACGCGAAAGTTGAATGGTAGGTTACTGTAAGCATATTTTTACTTGGAGATTTATTAAGTTTTGCAAATTTCGTGACTGCTAAAAACTTGCAAAAATTTTACTCTCAAATAAAGCAGCATATTATCGAAAAGACACACTTGGCCAGTTATGGGGTCACAAAGCAGCGAAAAGCTTTCGAACCACGCTTTTCGTTTCTGTAGGCAGTTCATTATGTTGACCTCGTGAACATTGTCACTGGCAGATGAAAAAGGGCATTTCTCACCCGATTGTTATTGCTCATCTAACATGCTGATTGTTGGTATTGTTTGGCCTCATCGTCTTTCTGGTCCACCATTCTCACCGGTCAGAAAACAGGTGTTGAGGTTGTTGAGGAAAGACTAGGTAGGAGCCGATAGTGCTCCGCACTCTGGTATTCTGTCTTTGGTGTTGTCGACAGTAAACGTTTGAGAGTCATTGAGTCTGGCTGTGACTTTACTATCATTATTATTAAGACATGCCTTGTAGCAAGCACCTTTGAGATCAGGGTACAAGTTGCTTCAACACGCAGTCTTCCGCGAGGGACGTTAAATGTGGCGTGCCATGTGCCAATATTTTTGTGCACGTTAAAGGTCCCTCAGGTGGGCAAAATTAATCCACAGACCCGACCACTGATCATAGTTGCTCCGCGGTGTAAAGCCCCGAATTATTACGTTTGAGATGGACAGGAACAACCCTCGAAAGCACATGCGGCCGGACGCCTAACACAGCTTGACGGAAATGAAAATAACCCTGAAATCGTGAAACTAAATACCTGTCATTAACTCTGCAAGCGACTGAATGAGCGATTTGTGAAAATTGGCCGCAAATAAAAATATGTTTACAGAAACATATGTTTACAAAAATATGGCTAGTAGCTTTTCAAACTTGATATGTTCACTATGTGAAACAGAGCATGTCTGAAGGAACCGAGCAATTTACATGTTTGAGAGCACAACTTGTTTGAGAATGAAGATCGTCTGTGGTGAGTGACAGACTCTAAATGACTACGTCCAGCAATCGGGCTGCATTCTTCGTGTAGTTGGAGTTGGTTGTACACGCTGTCAGAATTGTCAGAATGCACTGAAATTGTATGGCTCTCCAATAATGATGCAAACTAATTTACATCACCTTCAAAATAATGTTTTAATCGGTAAATATAGGCTCACTATATGCATATACATATGAAAAAAAAAGTGGAGTGCTGCATTAGAAAATTGGTGCAGAAACAAATTTCAGACAAGCTGTAGTGCCCGATGGCGCTAACAGGTGACACCTACACAGTTGCAGGTGATGCAATAATAGCAGATGACACCTTGGCATACAACTGCAAGTGCTTTGAGGAGCACTGGAAAAAAAAAAAAAGTGCTTAAACTTCTGAAGTATATTTCCTTGGGAAACAGAGAACTGTTTACTGTACACCTACCCACTATCATTGATCGAAATGGGTCTGAAATGGACCATGTGTAGGTTAATCTCTTCACAATAAATAGCAGTTTCTAAATATGTGGCCTACTGAAATATGGTGGAATGCACTGTGCAATTGTGTATACATGTATCTAGTGCCTATATCACATATTGTTATATGAAATAAGTTGTAGATATTAAGAAAACTTTTTGCTTCAAGAATTCCTACACTGTGCTAAGTGAGCGGTTGAAAGAACGCTATTTGTGCAATTCCTCGAAATATTTTCTTAAAAGACTGTTAGTTTTAAGAAAGATGAGTGTTGTCAGCTTCTCCTACAAAAAGGTGATTTGATGTGTCCTTATCAATTTGTCGCAGTTTTCACTTGCATCGTTATTGGAGAGCCATTCAATGTAGTGTCGTGCCTACTGATTCCGTGCTGAATTTTGGAGTCTTTCATTGGCCTATGTGGCAAGTGTTCAGCTGGATGTGTGTCTGCCCTGGTGCCTGTATCACGTGTAGAATAATTTGCAGTTCCTTTTCTGCCCCAGTGTTGTAAGCCACCGACAAGGCTCCTGTTTATTTTGACCCTTCTTTTTCTTTGGTTTTACAAAAAAGAAACTGTAGTTAGGTGCAGGATTTTTTCAAGACCTGTTGAGCTGAAGATTCATGTTTTTCTTCAAAATCCAGATGGGTCGAAGAGAGTTGTGGCATCCCCGTCGAGTGGACGTAATGTGTGGGTGAGCGGCTTGTCTTCGTCTACACGTGCGGCAGACCTCAAGGCACTCTTCAGCAAACACGGCAAGGTGAGGTCACAGAGAAGTCTAGGAGTCTGTGCACCTCCGAACTGCGGTCAGATTTGAGATTCCTCGACTATGTGCTCTATTTCTGTTCGCCTGAAAGTTCGTAACCATACCTTGAGTTTGGCGTCTAGGCACACAGTATCAGTGCGGCGTGTGTATGCTGTGTGGCTGGTGGTTTCAGTGCTTTTCAACACATTGCATTATTTTGTGAGTATTTGGAGAGGGGGATGACTGGCCCTTGAGTATGTTTGTTGTTTTATCTCCCTGACAATTGAACATGAAGTGTCCAGGATTGGGACTGTGTAGTACAGCTGTAAATTTTCCTAAAATATTCTACAGCTCTAGATATCTGGTGCGCACTGAGATTTCTGTGCGCCTTGGTGCCACTCAGTCATAACTGGATTTTCCAATTCTATGGTAAATGTGTTGTGCACAATTGCATTTCAAAATTCTATTTAGTGTTATTGATATTTCAGATTACTATGTACAGGGTGTGTGCTAATAAACCCAAGTGGTATTTGCGCACGTAACTTGTTGTCTATTTACCTGACGAGCTGCCGGTGGTGCACAATCAAGCATTTATGTGTGCAAAAGATAGAGAAAAATCGTGGAAGCTTTTGGCTCCTGTAGGTTTGTCTGCGCACACCCTGTAGATGGTTCTCTGAAGCCACGCGTACTTATTTTAATCCTCAGTCAGCAAAGTCTAAGGCTGTACTAACATGTGGTGATAGTGAAGTAGGATACCTCTTAATGGTGAAACGAAGTAATGTATAAGTGTACAGTCAAACTCCTTTATAACGAACTCCAGGAGACCGAAGAAAATCTTCGTTGTAAAGGTAACTTCGTTAAAAAGGAAGTTTCAAAGAAAAAATGCCTTAAAATTCGAGCAATCTTGTTGATTGGTAGAAGTTCGTTGGTGTGGTCAAACCACACCTCTGACCCGCTTGCCCCATAAAAATACTGCACCTTCGTATGTTAGGATAGAACAAGGGACATTCAAATGCCACTCGTAGGAAAGCCCGGAATACCCTCCACCGGCACCGTGCCCGAGCCGACGAACGAACCACCAAAACAGACGTCCGCCATGTTTGTTTACATTAGGCCTCGCGGACGCGGCACCGCGCTTTGTAGTTCTGGTTTTGGAATGCTGGCACGTTTCAGGGTCGATTCATACGATGCAACTTTTTGCTGCAACTGTGTTCACGCTACAGTTGCGCGCAACTGAAGTTGCACCAAGAAGGTCCCTTTCATAACGGTGAGCAACTCGGAATGCCGTAGTTGTCACTGAGCTCGCCAGATGGTGCGAAAAACATCATTGTCATCACGCTCGTTACGACTTCAAATCGGTTGCGAGTTCAATAATTTTGCACAACTTCCGCTGGTCAGTGATAATTTCATCGTCTCGCATACTGTCGCTGCAGTAACTGACACATAGAAGTCCATAACTTAAAAACCCGAGACTAGGGGAAGACGACATGGATGTCTTCCTGATTGGTCGCGCTTGCAAGGCGGAGCCGTGTGATTGACAGGTTGCAGCTACGTAGAGTTGCAGGAGACTTCTCTAAGCGATCTGCTGTGCAACTCCTGCAACTCGAGTTGCGTAACCAGAGCTTCACCTTCACACGGTGCAACCTGGTTGCGCGAAACTAAAGTTGCATCGCGTTAATCAACCCTCGCACGCAAATGATTGACTCAAGCAGGCTGCACACCACGACAAACTGCGTACGGCAGCGGCTCGCCCGCTGAATTTATTTGCTGTGTTACAAAAAATCTTTCAGAGCAGTGGACTACACCAGATGTATCTACTGTTTGATGAAAAACTCAGTTAGCTTCTTCTGGACTAGTGTACTCATAGCACTTTTCACACAATACGCCTTGAGATTTTCCAAATTTCTAAAATGTTCTTCGGGGACATCAGAACAAGACGAAAGGAAAGCTTGCACCTTGTCCAGCATTTGTAATGATTCCGCTGCCGTTATTTTTTCGGTTTGCGTTTCGTCGTCTTCGTCGCTGGCGTCGTCTTCCGTTTCATCAGTTTTCTCGTTCTCCAGTCTAACCTCTTCGTAAATGTCCATGTCCGCATCGAAGTGTGACCTCACTGTGACGCGATCGTCAGCGCCGATGAAGTCTGCTGGAGCAATTTCTTCGGGAACATTGACCGTCTCTGCGTAGCCGCCCCACGTCTCGAGGAAGCACGTGTCATCGTCAGCAGACACGTCATCTGGATCAGTGTTTTCGTCTTGCACGAATCCGGCCTTTCTCCAGCAGTTCTGAATGACCTCGCTCGTTACGCTCCACCAGGCTCCAGACATCATTTCTATAGCCTGGCGAATGTTGATGTCCGTCGGTCTTGGAAACTTGTTTTTGATGTTCAGCAAAACGCGTTCCAACATGCGCCTCCGATGGTGAGCCTTGGTAGAGCGAATTATGCCCTGATCAAGTGGCTGCAGCAAGGATGTGCAGTTTGGAGGAAGCATAACCACCTTCACGTTGCTCATCTTCGGCAACTTTGAGTGCGCTGAGCAGTTATCCAGGATGAGCACGATGCTCCTCCTATCATTCTTCATCTTTCGGTCCAGTCTCATCAGCCAGTCCGTAAATATCTTTGCAGTCATCCACGCCTTCTTGTTGAAGTCGTAGTCTACGGGAAGGCTACGTACGTTCTTGAACGCGTGCGGCTTCCGCGACTTGCCGATCACTAGCGGTTTCACTTTCACTGACCCAGTCATGTTGCAGCACAGCAATACGGTGACTTTCTTTCGATCTTTTGCCGCCTTTGCAGGAGTCGCCTTTAACCGCCATCGTCCGCTCGGGCAGCAGTTTGAAAAATAATGCAGTTTCGTCTGCGTTGAATATATCGTCGGGCTCGTACTCCGAAAGCACCTTCTTCAGTTCCTTTTCTCTCCACCCCATTGCGACATCTTGCGGTGCGGACTTTTCTTCTCCAGCTAGTCCCTTGAAAACAATGTCATGCCGGGCACAAAAAGCTCTCAGCCAGCCTTGTGTTCCCTTGAACTTGTCGTCGACACCGAAGATAACGCTAAAGTCTTTCGCCTTTGCACACAACATTGGCCCGGTCACAGGAATGTTTTGCGATCTCACCTCAAGGAACCACTTCAAAACTGCTTTGTCCACGTCCTCGAAGTTTGCGGCGCGGATCCGCTTGCGGGATGGCGGTCCTCCACTGTTCGTGGCATGTTCTCTCTCGATCTTCTCGCGGTCTTTCAGAAAGGTGGAAGGAGTTGAAGCACTGATCCCAAATTCTTTCGCCACGTCGCATTTCTTCCTTCCAGCATCAACTGCTCGAAGTACAGCCAACTTGTCATCCAAAGAGAACTGCTTTCTCTTCGGGGCTTTCGAAGTCATAGTCAACAGTCGGATACCAGTAACACGCCGTAACGACTGGAGTCTAGTGCGAATGTTTTTCAACAGCGGGGCCAGCAGGAATACGTGTCAATAGGACTATTCCCGGAACGACAATGACCTCACTAGCTCCATACAGCCTGCCCACAAGAAGTGGGTCAAAGTCAGAGTCCACGCACCTCTACCCTAGCCACGTGAACAGATCATGCGGTCGGGCAAATGCCAGGAGGATGGTTCTCTCTCCCCTCGCGCCTTTTATGACCCGCGCGGAACCATCGTCACGTGGTGCCGCGTCGGAGGTCGGAGCTGTCACGAAATACGCAATTTGCTTCCAAAACTTCGTTGTAAAAGTCGCGAATATCGCCCTACAGACCACAAAATCGCTTCGTTATTTCGGTACCTTCGTTATAAAGGAATTCGTTATAAATGTCCGAAATATACATTGTGTCCTATGGGCGACTGACCAGACCGCGAAAAACGTTAGTTAAAACGGTCTTTTCGTTATAAAGGCGTTCGTTGTAAAGGAGTTTGACTGTAATTGTTGTGTGTACTACAGGTGGTGGCGGCAAAAATAGTGACCAATGCTCGCACCCCTGGTGCCAGGTGCTATGGCTTCATCACCATGGGCACCCTCGATCAGGCCACCAAGTGCATTCAGCACCTTCACCGCACTGAACTTCATGGGAAGATGATTTCTGTCGAAAGGGTAAGCAAGATCGGTAACTTCTACATCTGCTGTATTTTTCTTGGAGTCTGTGCTTAGTTATGATTAGAGCCTGAAGTTTTCGGGAAATATTTTTTTCTAAATTCGGGTGGTAAAAATCGGGTAAATAAACATGTGCACTAAATTCATGCGAATTCGGGTGAAAAAACATCTATTACGCTAAAATCGGGGAGAAATCTGGCTCAGTTATTCAAACTAACTGTAGCGGTTTGAGACAAACTGTGATGTAACTGCATTTTTCTGCCAAACAAGTAAGTTGGTGCATTCCTACAGACATCTCAGAGAGGGCAATTTGCCTGGTAAAAATCGGGTTTCACCCTAAAGGGCCAACCTTCAATTCGGGGTGCAAATTCGGGGAAGAATCGGGTAAAACCCTAAAACTTCAGGCTCTAGTTATGATCTGTATGTAGTGAACTCAGAAAGAGTGTCAATTTTTATAGCAGTCCATACTCAAGCAAACACATACTCTAGCATGTTCTCGGGGGTGTCCCTCACGGCAAAGGGGTGGGGTGTGACCTAATATAACCTAACCTATGGAGGGGTAACACGTGTGGGAAGGCCACTTCGTGTTCTGATTACATTGAGGCGAAAAAGAAATTGGCGTTTGAGCAGCACAAACTGAAATTATTGCTTTGAATTAAGTGCGATAAGACAAATAGAAGTAAGCTAACGGTGGTGCGTTCCACAACGCAGCGGTGGTGCGTTGTGCACTTTTTTTACCAAAAAATGGCGCAAATGTTCGGGGTGCGCAAATTAGACGAGACATTAATGAGACAACTCGAAAAACCTGTGCAAAATCTGTTGAAAGATGTTAAGTTCCTGTTAAAAGATGGGCATTCAGGTGAATAATACTGTAGAATGATACGAATCTCACTGGGTAGCGGAAAACATTCGTATGATCCAAAATTCGTATCAAAAGAACTACAGCAAAATAAAAATTTAGGCAATAAAATAGACAGTGATTCATTTTTCATTACTCAGAGGTCGGTCGTAACGATTTTCCGTTTTCGTTTTTGTCCAATGCTGCCGAAATTTGGGAGATGATTCAAAAGGCCCAGCATGTTCTTTCCGCACTTTTTCTAAAGCGAGCTTCTCCTAAAGCATGCATGCGTTAGGTGACGCCGCCTTGCCGATTGCTGACGCGTAATGTTGACAGAAGTTTTCCTGATATGTTCCCTTCAAGTGTTCTGGTCGTTGTTCTCCCTAAGCCAGTGCGATGTCACGCAGCTTCGCGGTTTATTGGTGCAAGGGGGCTAAAAAGGTCAAAACAGAGATAAGGTTCGGTGTAATCCCTTTGATCTTATCTCCTCCACCAAAGGGAGAGTGATTGCTTCTATTGCACTGTACTGTGCATCTGTACCATCGAGGTCGTTAGAAATACCAGCCTTAAATACCAGTCGCTGGATAACGCGATGATGTCGCGCACGGAAGTAGGAGTGCGCAAATTATGCAAATTTTTATTTTCACAACTTTTTTGTCAAAAGTGGGGGTGCGCAAATTATGCGAGTAAATACGGCATGCTGGTGGGAAGGCGGAGCAGATAAGCTCTGAGATAATTGCCTGTGCTATGCTCCCATTGGTGTGCCTGGCAGTAAGCATTGGGAGTAAGCTGAAATGGTATTGAATTTTTCTTGAAGGCCTTTTAATGTCTGGTGAATTTTTTCCCCGTTGTTACTGTGGTGACTGCGCAATTTAAGTGTGCCACACACCCTGCCGATCACCTCGTGATGGACGGACCAACATAGTGGCTGGCCCTATAAAGCTATCGCTGTAATGGAGTTTTAGAATTTAGCACTTCTCTGTATGGCTGCTTGCGATTGGGTATTGAGATCTTGTTTTCATACAGACAAAACAGGAACCTGGGGCTGCACTTAAGAGGTCCGAAGCAAAGACAAATCTTGCATTGAAAGCCAAGGCAGCAGCTGAGGCCACTGCAACACCTGCAGCCAGCACAGAAACCAAGTCTGAAGGAGCCACTGCAAAACCTGTATCTGTCAAGAAGAAGACTACACTGGCATCTGCTGCTGCTGTCCCCAAGAAGAAAGCAGCAGTAAAGGCTACTGGGAAACAGAAGACTTCAGGTTGGTGCAGCATTTTTATTCTGACACAGTAATATCTGTACAGTGCTATGGGGAACGTGTGACAGAAGTCCGATTCAGGGGACAAATCAGGTGTGTAGGTCACTCATACCATTACAAATCACCACTAATCTAAACGAAAAGCCCTTCCTGAAGCACATTTTTAATTTCGCGGACTTCAAAGCCACCAGTATCACGTGTGAACTCTTCCGATTGGATTCTGCTGCTGCTCTTTCAGCTAAGAAAAGGCGACATCATCCAATTGAAGCGATTATATTGTGTAATACTTCTATCTAAAGTAGATGATCTAACATCTGCAGTAAGAGAAAACATGCAGCTTTTACTTTGCATTCCACATCTGTCCAGAGGCATTTTTATACGCGGTGGACAGGTCACCCTAACGCTGTTAGACACGCGGCCAAGTCAACCTCAGCTGTCTGCACATTGCTTGATCTGCATGCATTTAGATGGAATACGAGAGTAATCAAGCTGTTCGTAGCTGAAACAAGCTGAATATGTGAGTAAATGAAGTTGGCGGGGTTCTATGCTTGCCAACCACATGTGGGCCTTTTTTATACAGCCCAGGTAGCTCTCCGGTAAGTAGGTGACCTATGAGCGTAATCCATCGCATGACTAGAGGGTGACAAATCTTGGAACAGAATGTTGGCCCAATGGGGGTTACTCTCAATATGGCTGCTGGATCAGGTGCCCTTCCCGGAAAGCTGCTTATGGGTGTTGCGGAATTGGTTAGGCACAACATTTCTGCACTGATCTGCTGTTTGGTGCCACATTTTTGGCAGGTACGATTCGTTCAGGAGTAAAAGTTCTACCTGAGAATATGTATGCACAGGAAATTGACACTACGGTCTCACTTAAACTGAATGAAGAGACGGGGTCTTCATGCAAACGTGACATTCTCTAATCTAAGACTGCCGGCCGAGTTCAGGGTGCACTAATTTGGAAAAAAAAGTAAACAGATTGGGAGGCAGTTTAACAGTTGGACACGATGCACAATACCATTTGCGATACCATGCACAATACCCATTATTCATCACCACATTCTTCGCTGCTATCTGCCCACAGCTCATTGTGCTGCGTTCCGTTCAAAGCGTTAGACCAACCATACTTTTAAAAGCGTGCACGGGTCATCAGGCACAGCAAGCATCTAAGATCCACTGCTCTGGTGCAATTCTTTATCTCTCCCTGTTGTTATAGGCATCTTCTCACATTTGCTTCTGGTACTTGAAGCCGCCTTGCCGCCGCTAAATTGCTGCTGCGTTCAGCAGTGACGACGCGATGATAGTCCATCCCAGTTTGTTCTGTGCTGACTGGTGCTGACAACCGCAACACGTGGTATCGGTCACGCCGTGCTATTGGCCTGACACACGGTCCGAAATATTGGAAGCGGAAATACATTGACTCTGTGGGGTGTTTGACGGTGCCTAGAGTTTTGTCCGAAAAATTGGGAAGTCCGAAGTTTTTGAGTCTGACATATCTGTCGGTGACAGTAAACATTATCATTCATGTAGGCAGCTAAAATTCAGTTCATTTAATTTTTACATTCACTTACTTTTATTTCAGTAGCTTTGCTCACATTGTATTCTAAGCAGCATGCACATCAGGTTCAAGGTACTGAATAAAAATTTTCTGCTGCAAGTTGCAAAATTTGGACACTTCTTTTGGCCACTCAGAAAAAAAAAAAAGGAAACCGTTGCGCATGCTTCATGGGGTAATGAAGTCAAATTACATGGCTGTAATAGAGGGCAAGAACACTACAAATCAATTATGATTTTTGTTGTGCTGTTATGTGTGAAAGATCTTCCATGTAACTCGTCTCGGACCTGACATCCAAAATATGCAGTCAAACGTGTGCATTGCAACGAGAAGTGTAGCTGATCACAAGCAAATGAGCAAATGAAATCTTAATTGCACTTATCATTCATTACGACAGAAATTAACCTGTGTACAATACGTATATCCTCAATTAGCTCTTGATAAGTTTTCATTGTTGAGTTTGCAATGTGGACATCTGATTGACTGGGACATAGCTGTCAAACAAAAACGGAAACCACGTGCGGCTTGTCGTCTGCTCGCCAAAATTGGGGCGCATGACGTCAAAACCCTTGCCAAGGCACCTGCCGAGCAGGGTAGACGGGAGTAGGTACCCCAACAACCCTCGGGTGACGAGAGTTGAATTTTCGCTGATGGGTTGACTTAATATTGAGCTATCCCTGATTTCCGAGCGCACCGAGAGTTTCTCCTGAGTTGCCTGGGTTGAATAAGAAAATGCACCTATGTGTTCTATATCCATGCGTAAGCAGTTACAATTCTTCATTGTCGCATTATAATTGCGTTGCCTCCATTTTGGGAGGACTTGTGTGGTGCATGCAAGGCTGAATCTTGGCAGCAGATTGGTATTACGTTATTTGTGAGAGTACCCCGTTGTTTTGGGAAAGAACCTGCCTTGCTGCTATTGACTATGCTATTCCCCATCAAAGTTTTTTCTAGAGGTATGATGGGAGTGCTACAAAAGGTTAATGAATTCTTTTCAGAAGCTGTGAAGAAAGTTGTCAAGAAGGATGTCATTTCAGAAGATGACCTGGTCGTTATTGACGAGAAGACTGACAAAGATGGTTTGTAATGCTCTTTCATTGTTTGCTGTGCGATTTTGCCTGCTTGCTTGTGCATAAAGTAGTGCAATCCCAATAATTTGAACGGACACTTGGGTCCTGTTGTTATTTACATGAGAATGGGGGGGAAACATCCACTAATTCAAACTCGTGAACTGCCTGGCATGTTAGTGAAGTGTTTATAAGTGCTAGGTTTACAGCGAAGCTTGTGAGGCCATTACTTATTATGGCGATAGTCACGGACAGGAACATTGAGCATTTAATTTTGGTCAAAATTGTTGGCATCATTAGGCATTAGGGGTGTGCGAATATTCGAAATATTCGATATTCGTAACGAATAACGGTACCGCGCTATTCGTATTCGAACCGAATAACATTTAATCGAATAATCGAATACAGTCAAACTCCTTTACAACGAAACTCGGGACAGCAAAAAAAATTTGCTGTAGGGGTATTTTCGTTAAAAAGGTGTTTGCTATAAAGGAGTTTGACTGTATATTCGAAATTCCGCAAGCTGGCTTCAACTCATGCCTCTGAGCGTTTGGCGAAGCCTACTTTACAATTCTGCGCCTCAAATATATCCTGCAGGGTGGCTTCACCTCATGCTTCTGACTGTTAGGTGAAGCTTACTTTACAGTTTTGCGCGTGCAGACTTGACAATATCCTGGAAGTTGGCTTCGCCTCATGTCTCCGAGCATCAGGCGAAGCCTAGTTTACACTTCTGCCAGTGCCACAGGGTTGCAGGCATGGTTTAAAAGTGTGATTTGAGGGATCACTGAAAATTGTCACTTTTGAGAAATATTTTAGCAAATGTTGGCAGGGATGTTTAACTCAGTTTAATTATTTTGAGCTTTGGCTGGACCAGCTATGACGCTATAGAAAGAGGGATTTAATCACACAGCCAGCTACTTTATGTCTGGAATTACAATTTTCAGGACTATTCTAGCACAAACGTATTCATCAATGAAATATGTGCATATAGTCCGCAGTCTGCTTCACAAACTACAACTGAGCACCAGGTTTCAACGCAAACTTTTGCTTACTATTCAGCAATAAGCACACATTTTTGTGCGGTGTTCGACATTATTCGATTCGCTACTATTCGAAGATTTTACTATTCGATTCGTATTTGATTCGAACCCAAAAATTACTATTCGCACAGCCCTATTAGACATCCCATAGAACGAATGTCCAGTAATATTCAGACCGTTCCTCAGAAGACGTGGTTGATTGTATTCTTGTCACTTTGGACCTGCATGGCTTTCGTGACTGGAAAAAATACAGCAGGACAATGTGCTCCTGTTCCTGATATTTTGCACTGCGTTACGGAGTGAGGGTCACTCCCGAGTCCCGACATGGCACATACTCAGAATAGCGGTGTGCGGGTGTGCGGGAAGGCTGAGCTTATTTGTGTGAATGTTGTCTTCGGCACTGACGACATAAAGTAAAAATTATGGCAGTGATAAGGATGCCTTCACAGCGGCAATACGTGCTGCAGTGACTACATTGATAAATGCACACAAGAATGGTACTACACTCGCTCAGAATTTGCAACGATACATTGTTGCATGTTTATGCTGCAAAGCAGATGCGCACATATACTTTTTAAGCCAGTTTGGATGCCCTGAGTGAAGGCTTCTGAAATAAGGTGGGTTTGTGCCAGTTACTAAAAACTAGGAATGCCCGTTAATTCAGGCATTCCATGAATGCCTGAATTCATATATAACGGTACGCTATAACGGTACCACAGCAAGGCTTAGCTATTCTCACGTTGAAGGCTTTGCTAGCCATGACGTGTATTCAGAAACTCCTGCACAATAACCTGCGTAGTTTGACAACGTTACTTGTATTCTTGCAGATGCAGCAAAGGACAAGCCACGAGAAAAGAGAGCTCCAAGAGACCGCTCTAGAGAACGCTCCCGCGACAGGCGACCTCACATTCGCTCGAGGGAGCGACCTCCTTTTGTGCGCCGCCGATTTTCACGGCCCTTCCACGACAGGGGCATGGTACGGGGGTCGCGCTTCTTCCGCAGGGCCCCCTTCCTTCGCCGTGCTGCAACGACACCCTTCTTTCGTGGTCGCGGAGGCTTCCGCTCATCTTTTGGCATGCAGCCACGGCCTTCCCTCACAGATACACTGACCTTTCGCAAGATTAAGGTAATGCAATGTGTGTGGATGACTATTTTGATGATGAGGATGATGTATATAATGTAGTGGATGGTCACATGTCATATTTAGGGTGCATGTACACTCGCTGACCAATTTTTGGGAAGCGGATGCCCGTCACTGGGCGGTTAAGAGCTAATATAAGCAGCGTAAGAAATTTCGGATGCCATACTACCCGTCGCTCGGTTTTCTGGATTTGCTGTGCCCCCAATAGGCATCTAGCCAACGGCCATTCACGATGGTCGCCGCCGTTTTGGGTATGATCTGTATCCTTGATACGATCTCAAATTGCATCCTGCGTTATAATGACAGCTGGAAGTTATCGCAACATTTTTTTTTTTTTGTGTGTGTGTGTAGGGGGGGGGGGGGTAAAAGTTGGGGAACTAACTTCACGTTCTAAAAACATGCAAATTCAGGTGGAAACCTTTCCAGCATTGTAAGTCCCGGGAGAAATCAGGCTTTATTACTGAAAGGAATAATGTGAGCAACCAACATGTTTTCCTTTTTATCCTTGTTCACAAAAAACATGGTGCTGATCTTTGATAGTTCATCATTCGTGCTGGACCTACGTTGACTTTACAAAAATCTCAACTTCGTAAATGAGTGCTCCACGTCAGAGCTTCCAGTCAGAATGCACAGTGTGCACTGAAACATCTGAGGTTAGGGTACACACTCTTGTTCCAGTACGTGAGAAACTCGGATGTCATTGTTGACTGGGGCCTCTCCTTTCATGTACAGCCGAACCTCTACATAACGAATTTGTAGATGCCGGCTCTTTGTTTCATTAAATAGAGAAATTCGTTAAATGGAACACGCCCATGTTTATGTTAAATGTTATTAAATAAAAATACGTTTACAGTATTCCATGAATAAAAGCTACGCCACTGTTTTGTGTGGGATTTTGGATACCGTGGTCAGTGGTCCACGAGGAATAAACTGACACTGTAGTTAGGAAAACGATTGGAGGGGATCCGACCGTACCTTTAAGGTCACATATTTAGTGTGTGACATTTGGGAGTTTGGAGGCTGAAAAAGGAAACCTGTACTTCTAGGAGGAACACATGCGAACACGTGAGCGTGAGGAGGAGCGAAGGAGCTTCCAGGAGAGCTTGCGCCAAAAGGAGCTTGAGCGAAGGCAGAGGGAGGAAGCCTTTCGTCTGGAGAGGGAGAGAGAACATCTCAGGTAAGTCATTGTGGAGAGAAGAAATGTGGGGGGGAAGAGAAGTGAATAGGAGTTGGGGAAGTGAGGAATGGAAAAGTTAATGTGCTGCCATGACAGATATGACCACACAACCACTCCTGAAGTTAGTTAGTAGAGTTTTACTGCACTTGGTAATCTATGTAATCTGTTGCAGTCCTAATTTACGGGCAGATTCCATACATGAGCTGCGTTTGCCTGGTTCTGCTAGCATAAGATTTTTTGCAAACAAAACTTTGGCGCGGTCAAACGCCCCATAGAAGCAATATATTTTTTGTGTCATATAATTTAGATGGAGGCAATGTTTGTGCTGGAGGAAAGGAATCACCGTAATGGTGTGCACAAACATGACTGGCATGGGCTGTAGCCGCTTACTCATGGTCGGCAAAGCATTTCAAAGCCTCACTACTCTAAGGGGATCAAAACCCTTCCTGTTCAGTGCATGGCCAACAAAAAGGCGTGACTGATGGCTAATATTTTTTTGAATTTTGCTTGGTGGGATTTGCATTCGTGGACTTCCTGATTGGGTTGTGACCAACATTGCAAAACAATATTGGTAGACTCAAGGCTGAAGAAACGAAGCCGAGAGCATATAACAGGCTATTTTGCGCTCTGAGATGTTTCGATGCTTGCCTGTAAATTAATGTTTTGAAATACAAATTTTCCTCTTCTATATCCGGCAACACGTGACCATGAACATGTGGTACACTGGCTGTGCCGACCCTAAGGGGTGCCACATGCCTGCACGTTCCTCCCACAAAGAGTGAGACGATCATTGGAAGAGTGGCACGCTTGATAAATTTATGCTTACTGTCAAGTGTGACAGTACAGGGTGTCTACAAGCCTGGAAAACCGGGAATCGTCAGGGAACTTTGATGTGACTGAGAAACGCCAGGGGATTGTCACAGAATTTGGCCAAAAAGCAGAAGTTTGGGAAAATCGCAGACAAGTGGCATGATGATACGCAGCGAATCGAGAGTGTCAAACGGTGAATGGGCAGTGCTGCCTCAGCAATGTTGCCACGAGTAGCAGTTTGCCAAAGCGAGAAGCCCTGAGACAGAAAAATAGGGCAGCCTCACTAATATACATGATAAATGATCTGTTTTATGAGGGATCTGCTTCAAGATGAGCAGCAGGCACCAAGTTCCCCTTTGTTTTGGTTAGGGAATTCGCTCGAAATAGTCTAAAAACCTGAAAAAGTCGGGGGAATTTGAAGACTGCAATTTGGTAGACTCCCTGCAGTAGGAGAGGGATGTAGCAAGAGGTACTTTATGGGAAAAAATGCTTGCACTTCTGAGACGACGATTGTGATGATGAGGGTGCTGATTCTGTCTCATATGTTGCAGGATTGAACGGGAGAAGTTGGAACGTGAGAAGCTGGAAGTGATCCGTCTGGAGCGAGAAAAGCAACGCTTGGAGCGGGAGCGTATTCAGCGCGAGCGTGAGGATCTAAGGCAGCGTCAGCTCATGGCAGGGTGAGCACTATGCGTTTTATTGGCGGGGCCTCACCTTTTTGGGTAATAAAAGAGTACACCTGATATGTACAGTAAACCCTCGTTAACTCGAACTCGCTTATCTCGAAATATCGGTTATCTCGAATATTTTTTGCATCCCGATCCATGTCCCAATGCTTCCTATATATTTGGGTCCTTTTAAGTCGAAGCTTTTTTTTGCCCGAGTACGGATATCTCGAAATCCCATCACCGGTAGGTCTGCGTACCTACGGCTGATAACGTGCATTCTTCGCTCCCCCAGGCTAGGTCAAGGTCAAAGCCTTTCAGTCCTAGTGACTCGCGCCTCACGCGCCGCTAGCTGTGGCAGGCAGACAGCACTCCCCTTTCCACCCAACGTCACTCCTCCTCCTCTGCATTCGTCCGAGCATCTCGCACATGATCTCGCCAATCTCGCATCTCTTCGTTTTGTTCTTCGCGGCGCCATGATGGCTGAACAACGCACATGAAAGTCCCTGACTTTGGAGCGGAAGGTGGCACTTATCAAAGGCCTGGTAGCAAGTTCATCAAGCCAGTAGCAAGAACTGTTTCATTCATGCGGGTTTCTGGTCTTCCACCGCCGTACCGGAGCCAGCACACCACTTCCGTGGCTGTGATGAATTGAGCAACGACGTGATGCGCCTCGCATGTTTTGGGGAGAGTGACTTACTTCAACATCGAGGGCTATGCGCTTTACGACGGCGATGTTCCAGTAGCGGTGAACTGAGTGATACAGAAATCGTCGAGAGTGGCCGCGGTAGTCACGTGCCGGAAGGAGCGTCTCATGCGTTGCACTGAAGTGCTTGAAGATGCTTTCTTGTTCACAGACGCAAATGCCAAGCAGATTGCTATTACGGAGTTATTCAGTCTCAGATGATGTTAAAAAATAAATGGCTTCGGAATTGTTTACGAGCCCTATTACTGCAGGTACGCTTTTTTTTTTTTTTACGTTTGATAACATAGCACATTGTGGTAACATCGTGGCAACGTAATTTTCATTGTTCGCTTAACTCGAAACCCCGCTTATCTCGAAATTTTTTCCGGTTTTTACGACTTCGAGTTATCGGGGGTTTACTGTACCCCCCTCCCCACGGATTCAACTCTGCAAAAACAGGGTTTATCCCTATATTTGCCCGAAAACAGCTGGACCAGGGGGTCTGAAGTTATCACAACTAACACAGAACATGGGAAACTGTTGTAACTGCATAAATTGAAGCACAATATGACCCAATATTTACTGCCCCCCAGTGTTGCTGAAACCGCTGAAACCAATTTTACCGCATACATTTTGTCGAGAAAATTAGAGCCTAAAACTGCCTGCGTGTTAGAATAGTGTGCAGGTGATCCATGCGGCCCACTCCTCACTCTTTCAAAACCTGATACACACACATGCCGGGCTTCAGGGGGAAGTCTCTGAAAGCATGTGAAGTCTGTCCTAGACCAAATAGTTGTTGGTTGCGGTACAAAACTTCTTGAACGACAGCGCTGCGTGCAAGTTCAGTAAACCCATGTTAACTCGGAAGTCGTAAAAAATACGGGAAAAAATGTGGGCTAAGCAGGGTTTCGAAAAATTCCAAAATTGCAATGTAACAATCGTAAATTGTAAAAGTTATACAGTAAAACCTGCGGATAGCGATATCGCGTATAACGATATCCCTCGCAAAACGATGGTTCATGATTTTACCGTCAAAATATACATTGTTTCTACGGGGAAACGACCCGCGTATAGCGATGGAGACCGCGGTTCCGAGTACTCGTATAACGATGTTGGATGCTGTCCCGTGCGCGTATCGCCGCGATAAGATACAGTAGAATCTCGATGCTACATATCTCACGGGGATAGCGGAAAAAATTGGTATCATCCGAAGTTCACATCAAAAGAATTAAACCAAAATAAAAATTGAGGCAAGAAAATAGACAGCGACTGTTCATTTTCCAATACTGTCAGTGAAAGGGTAGGTGGTAACGCTTTTGTGTCTCTGTATTTGGCCAATGCTGCTCAAATTCGCGAGATGATTCGAAAAGGCCTAGCACGTGTTTTCCACCCGCGAGTCTCGAGACAGTGTTCTAAAGCGAGCTTCTCCTAAAGCACGCAGTTGTTAGGTGAAGCAGACTTGTGGAATGGTGGCGTGTAGTGTTGCCACAAGTTGTCCTGATATGTTCTCTGGTTCCCTCCACGAGTTCTGATCTCTGTTTTCCCAAGTCAGTGCGATGTCACAGAGCTTCGCGTTTTTTTTAAGCATCTGTTTTTTTTTTCTTTTGTTACACACGGGGTGGCACGCGACTTTTCGGGTACGCGCTATTTAGGTCAACCCTCGTTTAACGATGTACCCCGTATAACGATGGAATTCGCCATTACCGTCAATATCGTTATACGCGGGTTTCACTGTACATTTCAGAAAAGTATGACTTGCAGAAAAAACACTTTTTGTCATTTTCAATGTAACAATCGTAAATTGTAAAAGTTATACATTTCACTAAACTTACTTTCGCGATGGAACTGCAATTACACAAAATGATCACGAGAAAAAAAGTAATAAAGTCGAAATCAGTTGTAGTTGACGTAGAAAAATGTTGTGATGGCTACTTGGTGTTAAAAACTTTTGTTCCAGTGTCAAGGCTTTGCTCTGCTTTGGCCGTGCTGTATCTTTGTAATGATTCCGGCACTCGTGCTGTCAGAAGGTTCCCCAAAACAGATAGCGAAGCGTAGTGAAAGCAACCGAAGCAGCAGCTCAGCCAATACCGACCATCCCCCTCTCCTCGGAGAATGAGAAGGCAGGGCAACAGAACTGCACTCTGCTGCACACCCGGTAGAATGGTAGAAAATAACTTTGGCGAATGCTGGCGCCTGGCTGCTGTGTGGTGATTACTCGCAGTTGCAGAATTTTCGCTGGTGAGATTTCAGCATAGTCATGTCTTGATTATCCGGACACCTTGGGAGTCGTCCCTTTTCGTCCGGATAACCAAACAAAGCAAATTTCCGTAGAAACCCGAAAAATTTGGGAGGCCTCTTTATAGCTCCAGAAAAGGAAACACAGGAAAGACTGCTACTTCAAACATTCATGTGAAGCGAGCTGCTTGAAATTACAGTAGAATATCGATGATACGAATCTCACGGTGTCGCGGAAAAATTCGTATCATCCGAAATTCGTATCAAACGAATTAAACAAAAATAAAAATTGAGGCAAGAAAATAGACAGTGACTGTTCATTTTCCGTTACTGTCAATGAAAGAGGTCGGTTGTAACGCTTTTGTGTCTCCGTTTTTGGCCTATGCTGCCCAAATATGAGAGATGATTCAAAAGACGTAGCACGTGCTTTTCACCCGCAAGTCGCACGACAGTGGTCTAAAGCGAGCTTCTCCTAAAGCAAGCAGGCATTAGGTGAAGCCGACTTGCGGAATGGTGGCGCGTAATGTTGCCACAAGTTGTCCTGATATGTTCTGGGGTTCTGGTCGCTGTTTTCTGCCAGAGTGATGTCACACAGCTTCGTGGTTTATGGTTGCGAGGGAGGTAAAAAGGTCAAAACAGAGATAAGGTGATAAGATTACTGAGCCGTGCAATCCCTTTGATCTTATCTCCACCACCACCACCACCAAAAGGAAAGTCATTGCTTGCGTTGCGCTACATGATGTAAGGGAGTTCGTAGTGAGGATCGCCCTCCCCTTTTCGAAAGACGCAGCAGCATGACTCGCGCGCTCTCGTGTCACGGGGGAATGACCTCTGTCGCATCCTTGGCTCATTCGTATCATCCGTAAAGGCAAGATAATGCGTTCGTATCATCCGAACTCTAATACATGGGAAGATTAGGCATTCCAGCCGGGAAGAATTCGTATCATCTGTGATCGTATCATCGAGATTTTACTGTAGTAGGCATGCGCATGACAGAATTCTGGTCACAGCCAAGTCACCTGCTATATATCTAGTACCGTACGTATCCAGTGTTCGCGTGTTGCGTTTTTGAATTTCTCAAACTATTATGGGCCGACGATCCCTCAAGACAGACATTGTAACCACTTGCCACTTTGACAGCCGCAAGCAAAGCCATACGCTGACACTACTGTCTGTGCACCAGACATGAACACCCTTTTCGTGGGGTGTAGTTTCAAGAGTCCTAACTTTTTAAAGGCAACCTCACAGACATCAAAGTCCCTTGTTGGCACTGCTAAATTGCATGTGGGAGGGGCGCCTTCCTTCCACAGACGATGTCTACAAAACTAACTTTGGATAACTTTATCTTAAACTAAACACTGTCCCGCCTGTGTTGGTCCTGCAGCAAGGGCAATTTCGTAAAGGAGGCTTCACCTCACGCACGAAAGCATCAGGTGAAGCCCACTTTTGGGTTGTGTCGTTCATATTCGTGGAATAGTCAAATATTCGAAAAATGGAATATTGGACATTCAATTCGCGAGTCGAATAGTTCGAGCGTTTGATATTCGATTCGAATTCGAGAACTCGAATATTCGCACACCCCTAAAAATTCTAGTGCTAGAAATTAAACAAACGTGAATGTCTCGGCATGCAGCATACATTTGGGGATACACCCAAAGCTCAAGCAGTCTTCTATCACATTTTGTAAATCCTGCAGGCCCTCCATGAGATGTGGAGATAAAAGAAATTGGAAAAAAAGAAAAAGAAAAAAAAACTTCGTAAGCTATCACTGTGATATCTTGGGATATTCATTTTGGAGACGTTATCAACAATTATACCAAGTTCCATCAAAATCTAGCAATAAATAAAGGAGTTTGTTTTGAAAACCAACGCCCCTTTAAAAAAGGTGGACTTGATAATTGCTTCCTGGGTGCTGCAGTAACCTTTTTGTCGAGGCATTATGCTTACTTTTGTCCTGTGTTTCTTTCTGTGAAGGCGTGTTGAAGAAAGAGCAGAGCCTGCCAGGCGCATGAAGCGACCAGTTGCTCCAGAACGCAGAGAGGACGATGCCTACTGGGCAGAAAAGAAGCGGTCGCATTCACGGTGGGTAGAAGCATTGTTCTGGTGAATTCTGAGCAGTGTTGCCAATAATTGCTCCTGCCTTTTGCTAAGCTGATGTTTTAGTTGGCTGGAAGCTAGAGCTGTGCAAACAGCACAATCTAAGTGGATTGCCTCCCGTTCAGCTCTTTTGCCCGGAAGCTCCTAATCAGAGATATCCGTGAATTTTAGGTAATTAGTCATAAAGCAGTTGTACTGGGCGGTTCAGGAAGGCCCCCGGCTGAATACAGTCAAACCTTGTTTAGCGAAGTTTAGCGGAAACTACAAAATTGTTTGTTATATGCAATTTTTGTTGTAGTATAATAATAAGAAGAATAAGAATATTTAAAACTGCTTGCAAATTCTGGAATATGGGTAATTCCATTTTAAATCGACACGAGTTCCGACACGACTTGTGCCGATAACATTTTTTTATTTGAGTGAAAGAAATATATGTTGGGAACGACCTTGAGTGAAGACAAAAGCATGTGCCTGGAGCTTCCTACGATCAGCCAGTCCACAGATGGAGAGGGGGTAAGGTGGCGCAGTCTTCGCGACGTGATTTTTTCTCGTGACTTTGCAGCCTTACTGATGCCATTCCATTCGCATCACAGCCCTCATAGCTAGCACACGGAAAATCTGGGCAGTCAGGTATACCTGTACGGAGTTCAAACGGTGACACTTTAAAGGGGCACCGAAGAAAAAAATGCGGATATCGGCAGATATGGCAAAAATTGCACATTTTTTAGCGCTCAGAGCTCCTCGACGGCAGGTCAGGTATTCGTAAATACAGTATATTTTCAATGTGCAATCTTTCCTCTATCGTTCAATATATAGAACACTATTCTACCCCGTTACGTTGCCGAAAGTGATGTCAGTAAAGTTAGGCGAGAGCAGAAAATTGCCGATGTGGGGTATGGCATACCCCAGCCGCTGCAATGCTTATCCCAACACTTTTGCGGTTGCTGAAAGGCCAACGTATCCCCTAAATGCAGCTTCAAAAATATGTCACACTATTTTAGCAGGGTGAACGCAACAAATTTTTCTCTGTGCACAGGCCTCGCCGTTGCGGCCATGCACTCATACTCCACTTCCGAGTGGCACGCCATCGCGCATTTCTCATTTCACAGGGCCTTCAACTCCCTGATGTAGCACTGATTCCCGCTGCTGGCACTTACCATATTTACTCGATCTAACGCGCCCCCGATTGTAGCGCACACCTACCAAAACGCGAAATAACCCGATTCTAATGTGCTTCCGAATCTAAGAGGCATCATCCTTGAGGGTGCAAAAATGTGCCGTAAACACGAGGGATACGGTGGATAACAGCAAGAAAAGTACCTATTTATTACACGTACTCATCGTGAGAGTCACCAATCCACTTTGCGTCACGGCATGTCATACTCCGTGTCGGTAAGCGCTTTCGGAATGTAACATTTCTCGAAAAGAGCTCTCGTCGCCACGATTCCCATTGTCTTCGGTAAGGTCGATGACTCGTGGTGGGCCCGCCCTTGTAAAAAGGAGGCAGAGGAGGAGGTCTCCATCGCTATCTTTGGGAGAACTTTGGGACGCGTGGTCTTGCTTTTTGCCACACGAGGAACGCAGTCACGCGGTCGTCCCTGATTCTAACGTGCACCCCTTACTTTCACAACAAAAGTCTGAAAAAAAGTGAGTGCTAGATTCGAGTAAATACGGTATTTGTGTACATGTGCGTCTGTCTATGATGCCGCATCGACTGAGTGTGGAATAGTGACCCGCGATACGTAGTTGAGGATAGCAATGCACTTTTGCAACAGTCAACGCTGCACAAGGTGTGCGTTCTTAAAAAAAATCTGTAGTGCTACAAAGTGGCTCATTGCTGAAGGCGCAAAAAGAAGAAACAAAAAAACTGTCTGGCTACATTGCATAGGTAGCATATCCATCCCTGACATTGTTTGGTCAATTAGACGAGATTTGGTCAATAAGAGGACGGTTGCACCACGCCAGACCAGGCGAACCCTTGTCGTTAGAATGCGTCCCTCTTCCTTTATTATTAGTATGTGCTGATATTATTAATATCAGCAGTTTTTTGTTACTTCTTTTGTGGCTGTAATAAAGAGTGCACCTCTAGCAGTCAGCCACTGGTAGGGTTGCCACCTTTCGTACTGAAAAATACCGGCTGAGGGAGAGGGGTGGTATAGAGGGAAAGGAGGAAATGTTCGCGGGAGAGGGAAAGTGGGTGAGGGGTGGAGAGTATACAGAGAGAGAGAAAGAAGGAACCAGCGTACTCCCTCAAGACAACAATGATAATAATAATGAATAACTAAGAAAACGACTGGTGACTACGTAGTTGGGTCTGTGCTCCAGATTTATTCAAGCTGTAATGTAATGTTGAAAGGAAAACCCTGTAAAAGCCCCTATGAAAGGTGTTGAGCCACAAATACCGGCAGCCTTCATCATCCCACCGGCAACCGGCAGAGCGGGCAAATAACCGGCCGTGCCAGTATAATACCGGCCTGGTGGCAACCCTAGCCACTGGTAGAGCTTCCCAGTACAGATTTTAATTTTAAAAATTCACACCTTGTGCAGTATTGACAAAATTGTTGCAAAAGTTGTTGCGATACTCAGTTACATAATGCCAGTCAGTACTCCACTCTCAGTCGCTGCGGCATAGTAGACAGACGCCATCTGATGGTCTCGCAACGGCACATAAAAAGCTTGCACGTAAGTAAGAATGCCAACGTGGACATGTCCACAAATAAGTGCCAGCAGCGGGAATCAGTGCTACATCAGGGAGACCAAAGGCCCTGTGAAATAACAAACGCGCGGAAGCGTGCCACTCGAAAGTTGAGTCGGAGTGTAGGGCCGCAACGGCGAGACCTGGGCACAGAGAAAAATTTGCTGCGTTCACCCTGCTAAAATAGTGCAACATATTTTTGCAGCTGCATTTCGAGGATACATTGGCCTTTCAGTAACCGCAAAATTATTCGAATAAGTATTGCAGCTGCTGGGGTTTGCCATACCAAATTTTCTGCTCACGCCTAACTTTACTGACATTTCTTTCAGCAACAAAATGGGGTAGAATGGTGTTCTGTATATTGAACGATAGAGGATGGATTGCACATCAAAAATTTACTTCACTTACAGATATCAGACCTACCGTCAAGGAGCTATAAGCACTACGAGATGTGCTATTGTTGCCATATCTGCTGATTTCTGCTTTTTTTTTTCAGCGCCCCTTTAAATTGTGACCGTTTGAACTCCGTACAGCTATATTACAGTGCTCAGACTTTGTGTGTCAGCTATGAGGGTTGTGACACCAATGAAATGGCGTCAGTAAGGCTGCAAAGTTGTGAGAAAAAATTACCTTATGAAGACGGTGCCACCTTACCCCCTCTCCTTCTGTGGATTGGTTGATCCGTGGACAATGTGGATTGGTTGGCTCCGGGCACCTGCTTTCATCTTGACTTCAGGTTGCTTCCAACATATATTTTTTTCACTGAAATCATAAAATGTCATCAGCGGACCTTGGTCGATTTAAAATTAGGGCTGTGCGAGTACTCTCAACTTTCGAGTACTCAATATAGTTTCGGGCTCGCGTTAGATCCACATTAAAATCCCCCACATATAAGATATAACCTGTCACAACGATTCCACCATTTGGAAACACGCATTTGGCGCAGCCGTGATCGCTGTCACAATTCCGCCATCTTGTTTTCACTATTAGCTTCGGCTAACCTCGACTTGGCTACAGACTGAGTAGCGGCTATGAATGGCAAACCGGCTACAACTGGCTACTGCTGGCCATGGAGGCGTCGCACGCGTGGAAGCGTATCCAACATGGGAGAAGGACATTTCGTAGTTTCGTTCCTTCGGCGGGAGAGTCTGTTTCGGTTCTACTATTTCATTAAACTCGGAGATGTCTGACAAGAGTAAAGAAAGTGCATCTGCACACAACCAAAATTGGCTGGAAGCCTTGTGTAGGAATACTTTACGAAAATTTGCGGTACGAACGCTTCCTTACCGCCCCCATAGAGATCGCCGGTGACCGACGTTTTATGAGCGGCGCTACTCGGTCCCTAAAGTGGATTTGGACAAGTGGTCACATTTGTTGGATACTATAAACACTACAGAATAAGTTCCATTTGCACTTCATTCTTTGTGGTAGCAATTTATGAAGTTGGCCCTGCACGAAGGAGGCAGTGTGGAGATTCTATCTTTGTTGCGGCGTCGCGTTCCTGCGGCAGACATCTTTCGCAAATGTGCAATATACTCCCATTTTAAGCATATTTTGATTGGATTTCGTCTATTACATTGCAAATAACGAATCTGGAGGTGTGAGACAATTAGATTTTTGTCCTACATGTGTGGGCATGTATAACTTGTACTATTGCTGTTCTTCCTGTCTCATAGCTAACCGAGAGGAATGGAAGAGTGGTGAAATAGCAATATGTGGTACAACAGGAAAGTTAAGCCTGAAACGAATGTTTTCGGTGGAAATTAGGATGTTAATTTCCGTTTTACTCCTTCAGTGAACTCTGTCACTCAGTTACATGAACAACATGCAGTATTCACATTATTTTCCACAACTCACGAACTTCTTAATCCAAAGGGTTGATATCTTCAGATATTATTTCTGACAAAGATTGCCACATTTTGTGTATTTTAGGACTTGTAGATTGATATTTTTGTTCAAGATACAGGTGTATATTCATGAGTGTTTCTGCTGTTTGCACCAGTTTTTTGGTGTCCCAAAATCAATTTTGGAAATATATGGATAGCTCCGTTTATGAAACTTACATCATTTGATAGGGCATTGATTTGGCTACATTTTCCTATGTAGCAACATATTTTGAAGTGATACTGTCAGCCACAAAAAAATATTTGTCAAACCACCCAAAAATGGCAATTTTTGCGGCGGTAAGGAAAGTGTTAAACCGCACCTTGTAGAAAGACCAGTTTTCCTACCCATAACTTGTAAATCTTTTATGGTTACAATATTCATTTAGCAATGTTGTCTTTAGGTGGCACATTGTTTTTATAAAGCTCTTATAATCTTCATTCATTTCAATTTTTGTTGTCAACTGTAGCACAAAAGAACATTTTTAAGGGGAAGTTGGCCAAAAAGCGGTGCTAAAGCAGCTTGAAATTTTATGTCTCTCTTCTTGCTTCTACACATTACCTATCATTTAATGGGATGCCAACTACTCGAACCCAACTCGATACTTGAAACAGTGATTTGGTATTACTCGACTCAAACTTGAAAATTTTGCTACTCGCACAGCCCTATTTAAAATGGTATTACCCATATGACACCAGCTGTGTCTGCAATTGATACGACAAATCACTCAGTAAGGTCACTCCAAACATATTCATTTGAAAACTGATTTCTTTGCTGCTTCATGGCGTGTTTTTTTTTGTGTGTGGGAATATTTTGGCCTCAGGTTCTGGTCGGTAAAACAGGTTTTGTAAATGTCTGAAGTGAAACTTTAATGTTAGCAATTTTGTTTAATTAATGAGCATATACAAACGGACTAAGACACCCTGTTAATAGAACTGCACCTGTGATCAAAAGACATAACCGTGCTGGCAGCCTCATCCAGTTGTTAGTCTGGAAATCTTGTTTTCAGGCTTTTAACTACATTTTCGGCAAACCCAGAACTTTCCTTCTGGGCTTTGAAAACATCCTACAGGCACGGAACTTCAAATAAGGGAAACATGCAACTTGTGCGAAAATACAAGACACACAATCGAAAACAGTGCAATCTCGTTAATTCGAACTCTAAGGGGACCGAAGATCTCGTAGAATAAAGCAGAGTTTGAACAAAGGGGAGCCGCTGTACTTGGTGCGTCGGCAAGGCATATGCTATCTGCGTTGGAGCCGCTTTATGACTCTCTAGGCATTGCTGCACGTTCACTGTCACACGATGGCAGATATATGAGAAGCTGTTCCTTTCTAGAATATTTATTTATTTACAAACAAACATCAAAACAGCTCAGGGCAGAAAATAATCTCACGCAGGGTTGCGTTAGTTTCTTCAGATGCGACTCTATGAACGTCGCTTGTGATGTTAAGCCCAACCCAATCACGAGCCCCACGAACGGGAATATCATCCTGATTTGAGAAAGTATCAAATTGCTGCCTTTTTCCTTGCTATGTTGTCAACTGGGAGGGCCTTCATCCCCTCAAAACAGTGAAGTTGGCTTGCATAATGTAAAAACCCCGAGACTAGGGAACACGAAGGGACAGACACAAACACGGAAGTCTCAAACACAGCTTGAGCTGTGTCCCTTCGTGTTCCCTAGTCTCGGGGTTTTTACATTATACATCACCTTCACCAGCTCGCTTGCTTCCTAGCCATTTTTTCATTGAAGTTTGCTTGCTTTGCCGAAGACCAGTGAGTGGCATTGTACTGTACTGGTCGCGTTTGCGCACACCATTACGGTGATTTGTTTGTTAACCCTCTTTCCTCCGGCAGAAGTATCACTTTTATGAGGAGTAATAAGTAAACTTTGCATTGAATAAGTAAAGTGTCCCTGACAAGGCAGCAGCACACAGGCATGGCTCCGCAATCTTGTTCGAATGAACCTGTGCACACGTTCATGTCTTTGAATTACCGGTCGTTTTCCCCCCTTTGACGTACACGTGGCTTTGCTGGGACCCGAGCATCAGTTCGAATTATTCGGAAGTTCAAATCAAGAGATTTCAAATTAATGGGATTGCACGTTTGTGCATATTATTATCTACTTGAAGTAGTTGAAGCTTCAGTTCTGATGCATTGAACCCAATTTGTTCCCCAGAACTGACTACCCATCATCAGCTGCAGTGCCAGCCAAGCTTCCCCCTCCGCCCCCTCCTCAGCAGTCTCGTTCTGCCGACCGCTTGGACCACCACTTCTCTTCGTCACACCACCACTCGTCGCACCACTCCTCTCACCATCGCCACCACACCACTTCTCCAGCTAACATTCCCAGCGCATCCGGCTCGATGTTTCCTTCCTCTGGCCGTCCTGCAGATTACCGTTCGGGCCCGCCAGTAGGGGCAGCCCCACCCTCTGCCTCCCGTCGTAGTGGGCCACCTGTCCGCAGTGAGTGGCGTCAAGCGTCCGACAGCGCTCCACCCAGGCGAGAGCACCGCTTCTCAGACTCTGACGTTGGTAAGGCCTACGGCGGGTCCTCGTCGTCGAGCAGGGGCTTCCCATCGTCCTGGTCGAAACCGTCGTTCTCGTCCAGCCAGTCGTGGGACGCTAGGAAGGACTCTGCCTGGAATGGAAGTGCAGACGATGGACGATGGAGAACCGGAGGGTCTGGCTCGGGTGGTGGCGGGTATGGAAGCGGAGGCGTGTCCAACGGCAGTCTTGGAAGCCACGGAGGTTCCGGAAGTTTTGGTGAACGGTTCTCCAGCAGCAGTAGGCGGTATTGAGACTGTGTTTTATGCGTTGTGTGACAAGCTTTGAAGCGATTCACAGTTCTGTATTCCAACATTGGCACTACACTTGATGATGGTAAAGCAGCATTGCATTGCATTTGAACAGGGGGCACAGCCTTTGCGGACGTTGCACCCTCCAAAAACGGAGCAGTGTCATTTGTATCATACGGAGCAAAACCAAAAATGTCTGGATGTAAAAGAATTATTGTGGCTAACTATCACCTCATGAGGAACATTTCTGCATTAATGTGTCATCCTGTTCGGCTGCTTAATGTGGGGCTGCCTCAGTTGTCAAAATCATTTGCTGTATGTATGCCTCCAGTTTACTTGTATCGTATATGCTGTCCCCAGTATTCTCTGTCATTTGTAAATAAGGTGTAGACATTCATGCGCAAATAAAATGCAGCTGACTGAAATCTGTCTCAGCACTGATATGGTTAAATGGTGTTATGTTGTTGGTCAGGACATCCAAGAGGTGTGGACAAAACGGTAATATTCTGTGTACTGAAGCAGTGGATGCTGTAACCTTCTTTTCAGTAGCTACTTACTTCATGCATTCATGTGCTCATTCATTCGACATCCTCCACAAACTGGGAATAAAACCTGTGAGGCTCCATTTAGAGCAGAATCTCATTGTGTCTACTGACCTGGAAAACTGGGAATTGTCAGGGAATTTTGATGTGCCTGGAAAAGTAGAGGAATTACCCAAAAAGCAGCTGTAGTATGAGAAGATCGCAGAGAAGTGGCATGACAATGTGCAGTGAATCGAAAGTGATAATCGGTGGTTGAGTTGCTAGGTTGCTGAGTGTAGCAGTTCGCCAATACTCAAATGATTTGTACCAAAACGTAACCGCAGGCAGCTCCCCTTTTGTTTTGGTGAGGGAATGTGTCTGAAATAGTTAATGATGAAAGATGGAAGTCACTGAAAAGGTTAGCCAGCTGTAGGACTCACGTCTTCTGGATTACCGGTCCAGGGCTCTACCAATTGAGCCAAGCTAACACACCTCCCCAGCGACTTCCAAGGGTGCGTCATCTGAAAGACAAACCAACCACTCTCTCACTCATCCCTTTTTGTATGTATTTGTCCTTTCTATGTGTTCCAGCCTCAGAACATCAATTGTCTCATGAAATAGTTAAAACTTTGAAATGTCAGAGTTTGAAGACTGCAATTTGGTAGACACCCTGGTATCTGGTGACATTGCTGTCAACACCATGCAAGCCGAGGTCATCTGATAGTTGATAGAATTGATAGTTGATAGTTTTGGTGTTCCTTGACTTTAACTGCATGGCATGCATGCATTGGAGTTTTTCTTCCTCACAACCGCCTTCGACACCAGCAGAATGCTTGGACTGTTTAATAATAGTGTGTACCTCAAAATATATACCTAGGATATGACTCCACATTAAATGCAATTCACGGTTTAAGGGGTAAATCTTGGTGGTGGCGCTTTGTGGTGCTATTGATACATTTGGGTGATATAGGGGTTGGGTTTTTTTTCAGTCCAGGAAGTGCCGTGCACTTTAAGGTGTGTACCGTCTGGACGCCTCGGTACCCTGAATCATCTGGGCAGCAAATTTCTGAATAAGTGGGTCAAGTGTGGATATGTGTGCAGTTCCTTGCTCAGCGCATCGTGGCCTTTCCGACGTCTGTGGCCCGTGCTTCTTTGGCTCGGGTTTGAAGGATAGAAATACTTTTACATGTCTAGAGGAGATTCAATTTCCCTACATTATGCCTGGTTCACGCTGTTGCATTTTCACGTGTTACGGATGCAACGCAGCACGGTTGACATGGCAACGTAGTACGCAGAACCAAAAAGCATAGGTAAACGAGAGTCGCCCGAAGCTGACCACAGTTAGGAACGATAGACACTTAAGCTTCAAACGCCCCAGAAATTAACGAATTCAACCAACTCCGGTAAAAGGGGTGCTAATGCTAATGAGAAGGCCCAGGTTCGATTCTTGACGTCAGCACCTCTTTTCCACCGGTTAAAGGCATACGCACCGCAAGAGTTGGGCTCGACGGACCCAACGCCACCTAGATGGCAGAAGGCCTGCGGCCTACGTCATGCACGGAGGTCTGCGAGAGCTTTGCAAGCTGCTTAGAGGTTTTCTCTTGTTCTCTCTTTCATTGACGTCACAGTAACGTCAATAGTTGTAACAGCAGGCCCCCCTGTGTGACGTAGTGCGCAGGCCTTCTACTATCTAGGTGTTGACCACGGAAGAAGAAATGAGCGGAGATTCCTCTGCGTTCGACTAGTGACACATACATGGCGCTACTGCATTGAGGCTTGGCGTAGGCGTGCCGAGCGCACAGCGAAGAATGTACTCGGTGCGAAGTCTCTCCCGATTTCAACAGTTTTTGTTCGTGAAACTCTCTGCCCAGAATTATGTCGATACCGCGGAAGAGTAGAGTATCGCCCCTGGCGATGAAACTCCCCAATTATCACCATAAAATGAAGTTGTAGTTTGTTGTACAATCCGATGTGTGGCTGTGTCAACCAAACTGTGCTCTTCATGTTTGTCAATTTTTTCTTAGACTCTCCAGAACATCAAGGAAGTGCACATAGACGCTTCCGAGAGCGCTTCTTTTCTTTCGGAACCGCTAAAGTAAGCAGGACAGTGTCCAATATTGTCTTTAATTTAATACCACGTGCCCCATGTATTCTGCGTAGTAGTGTGCGCGGTAGAGCCTTGCATCGAAATGCCGAGCACAGGCGCGATCTCCGGCTTACAGGATGCGATTTTTCATTGAAGTCAACCTCCTGCATTCTTCAAGACAGTGGTTCATCCAGATCCCCCTACAGCCCTCTATGTGTGGTTCATCTAGATCCCCCAAATGTATGGTGACAAAGCCCTAACATTTTACCTATGCAACCCTTACATGGGGTACTTGCTATTTCAGCTTTAGACATGTCGGTAATGATACGTTAAGCTGTTATGACGTAACTGTAATAATGACTCTTTTTTTTTCATTTCAATTTAGCATTACAATCAAATGCTCTACAGACGTTGACGCACTGCTTGACCAAGGTAATGCGCACCAAGACTGTCCATGACACCTGGAAACAAGGAAACATACAATTCATATATAAGGACAAAGCAAACCGAAGGAGGAGCTTGGTTCGTATTGCCCCATAGCACTCCAGAGTAACGTCTATAAGGTATTTACCACGCTCACACAAACAGAAGAACAAGCGACAACTTATTTATCGTAACACAACTTATCCGTTAAGAGGGGATACCACCTCCGGTGGACAACTTTGTGTTCTCTTTCGGTAAATAATGAACCGTTTTTCACGAGACTGGTCTTGTTGGATAGCATTCGGAAATGCGTTTTTGTATTAAAAAAGTTATTGGTTTTCTCTAGCGATTTTTCTAAACACGTTACTGAAGTACAAAAAAATTACCAAAATTGAATACTCAAGCTTTGACAAGCTCTTCTAAAGAAACTAAGATACTTATGCGGAAATTTTCCTGGAGCGGCAAAGCAAAAATCTTTCTAGAAAATTTTAACACCAGGAACATCCGCATCCGATTATCTGTTCTCTCGATATATGATAAAATATGAAGGTAGCTAACGCGCTGCATTGTGCGCCTCCCTGTGGCGCCATATCGCGGGCTAAAGGGGTAAAAGGAATCCCCCTGCCACACAGCAGCGTAAATCGAACATCCTATCCTAGATTCCCTTTCCTGACAGGTTCCTTTCATAGAGTCACTAAATAAGGTTCGCTTCAGAGTATCGACACTGAGGTCCAATTAAGGGAGAGCATGAGCGCCATCTTGTTTCCGCGCCACACTGGTATCATCCACATTTGAGGATCAAAGACCGCACTTAGGATATTTGAAACGGCACCTCTCGTCTGCTCCCCCTAATATTAAACACCTGGCTTACATCACATTAGTCCGGCCTCAGCTGGAGTATGCCTCTGCCGTATGGGATCCATCTACTGCTTACCTTGTGCGCGAACTCGAAGCCGTTCAAAACCGCGCAACCAGGTTCATCACTAGTAACTACTCACCATATACAAGTATCTCTTCATTAAAAAAGCACATCAACCTGGCCGAACTGCACGTCCGTAGGAGGGCCGCACGCTTATCACTGTTTCACAAGTTCTACCATTCTCCTGCCATCAGGTCATCCTATATCAATTCTCCTCACAGAATATAATCTCGTATCGACCACGAACTCAAAGCCGCCCGCTTAAAATGTAACACTCAATCATTTTCAAATTCCTTTTTCCCCAAGACTGCCATTGATTGGAATAACCTCCCGACCCGCATCGTTACCATAACTGACCCGTCTCAATTTCGTAATTCTATCTCAAGTTAATAAATCTTGCGTCATTTATGATACCTTGTGTAACCTACTTGTATAACGTTGTTGTTTCCATTTGTTGTTGCTGTTTTACTGCCTTTTTTTTCTCACTTCCTGTAACCCACTCCTCCCATGTAACGCCCGTGTGGGACTTTTGGGAGCTCAATAAATTGATTGATTGAAAGACGGCTAACATAATGCTCCCAGTGGGATAGAGAAGCGTGCATGATTGTTGTACGATAATCCATGTATTGTCATCCAGAGCGTCCCGACTCCCGAGGATGTCAAGGTGAGCTCAAGGCCGTCAACTGCTGCTTGCAAACAAAGGAGCATTTCACCTACGCACGATAGATGGCATCGTGCGCAATGCTCGTGCGCGTAGGTAGCGTGGCGCGGAAACAAGATGGCGCATGCTCGCTCTAAGGAACTCAGTGTCGATACTCTGAAGCGTAGCTTTAGTGACTCTATCCCTTCTCGCCGTTGAAGTCTTCGAAACAGCTCTTTTTGTGAGATTAGGCAAGGGAATGACAAAAGCGTCTGCTGTTTGGGATTGTTGGAGATAGTGTGTGTCGCAATCTGCCAGTCTGTTCCCTGCCTTGGGTTTTTCCGACTTGATCGGTATGACAATGCACGTTTTCCGACAGGCAAGCTTGCAGCTATGTCGTATCATCCTTGTTTTGTTTTTTGTGCACAGTGGCCGCCAATTTTTCGGTGAAGGGACCATGGATCCTACATTTATATGGTGCTGTCTTTGTAGGCATACAAGTTTTTAATTGCACTGAATATGAATATCGGCACTGCTTTTGTTATTAGATGCTCCGGTGCAGGGGTTTAGGAGAAAATGTTCCCCACCCCCCAAAAAAATGCCACCGAAAAAATTATCCCCTGGAAGAAATGTCCTCTGAGGGAGTTAAATCTCTCCCGGACCTACAACAAGACAACAACGTGAGAGTGTTCAGGGTTTATTCTCCTCGTTCCGAGTCCAGGCTCGAACTGCCAGTCCGTTCCTCAGTTCTCTTCCTCGTCACCTCGCCACGAGCAGTCCGTCGATGCCAATGCCTCGTCGTCGTTGCTGTTTCCCGGAGCTGACAACACGACACCTCCCTCCTTTCGAGTATGAAACCGTGTCCACGTTTCATGCGTTCTGGTGAAGGCTGGCGAATACACATGAGGCGCACGAGACACTGCGGACTTAGAGACGACATGACCCTGAACCGGTTAGCACCTCAACTGATACGTTCCACGAACGACCAGTATATAATGTACATAAAGTTAAACCCCAAGAAGCAAAAGCAAAACACAGTTGACATTAACGTTATACTAAAATCCCGCAACCGTCCCGAGCAGGGAGCACACGTTATGTCCCACAATTGAACCCTCGACCACTGCATACATTTCTCCAACCCTCGGCCCGATCAAGTGCACGACCTCGACAAGAAATCGGCAGCTACATTGTCCTTTCCCCGAATGTAGTCCAGTTCTACGCAATACTTTTGTAATGAGAGTGCCCACCGGGTTAACCGCGTACTGGAGGGGGCGGCACGCGTGAGGTAAGTCAACGGGTTGTGGTCAGTCCTGACCTTTACCCGGTTCCCGAATAACCACGTGTCCAGCTGCCCAAGTGCCCACACAATAGCGTACGCCTCACGTTCGATCGTTGCCCACTTAACCTGCGGGGAAGTTAGTTTCTTACTCAGAAACGCTATGGGTCTTTCGGCCTTCTTGTGAGAGACAGCCAGCTACCGCCTTCTGAGACGCGTCGGTAGTGAGGATAAAATCGAGGTCTAGCCGGGGAACGGCCAACTCAGTCACTGCTGCCAGTTTTGACTTTATCTCCTCGAATGCCCTATCCAGTTGTTCATTCCAGAGCAATGTGTTGGGAAACTGTTTTTTGGTTAGGTCTGTCAACGGACCTACAAGTTCGGCAAAGTGTGGGATGTAATTCCTATAGTAATTCAACATCCCCAAAACCCGACGCAACTCTGTCTTCGTCGTAGGGGCGCGCAACCGGAGTACCGATTCGATCCTAGCAGGGTCCGGTGAGTGGCTACCTGATCCCACCATGTGTCCTAGGTATTTAACCTTGCTCTGTGCGAATCTGCACTTTTTCAAGTTCGCCTTCAACCCTGCCTTCCGCAGAGCTTTGAATACCCCGCGCAAGTGTACTAAGTGTTCTTCCCAAGTTAATGAGTATACCGCTACATCATCGATGTAGGCGGCGCAGTAGCCTCTGTGTTCCCTTAGAACCTCATTCATAACGCGTTGGAAGGTAGCTGCCGCATTACGAAGTCCGAAGGGCATAACCTTCCACGCAAAAAGACCGTTAGGAGCCGCGAAAGCGGTGAATTTCTGGGAATCTGGGTCGACGGAAATCTGCCAGTACCCTCGAGTCATGTCGAGAACGGTTATAAATCGTGCCTTTGCTACCTCATAAAGTAACTCCGTGACAGTTTGCATAGGGTACCGATCCTGTTGAGTTACCGCGTTCAGCTGTCTATAGTCAACACACATGCGCACCGACCCATCCTTCTTCGCCACGCATACGATGGGATGCGCGTACATACTTTCTGTCGGAAAAATGAAATCCCACTGTAGTAACTGCGCAATCTGACGCTCCACCTCGGCCCGCATGGCCATCGGTACTTTGTACGGGGGTTGCCATCGGGGCTCTGCGTCGGAGATCAGATGTATTTTGTGTTCTCCCACCGTGCACCTGCCGGGTTGTTCTGAAAAGCAGTCTGCTGCCTCCTGGATGACATCCTTCAACTGACCTGCTTGCTCGGCCTCAAGTGTTGAGGGCGTCTGCTCTAATTCCAAGAAAATTCGGCTCGAGCCTCCCCTCTCATCTGTCAGATCGGGTGCGTTCACCACCTGCCCGAACTCTTCCATCAGCCTCAAAGATAACCGATACCTGATCAACCCGGGCCATGTAGGGCCTTAAATGGTTCGCATGCACCAACCGCTTTTTACCGTCCGCATGTTCAATTACGTAACTATTATTTCTCCTGCGTTCCGTAACTTCCACTGGCCCCTGCCATCGGGCTTGTAATTTGCTCAGTGTCCGAGAATCTAAGACCAGCACCTTGTCTCCCACACCGAACGTTTTAGCGCGAGCCCTCAAATTATATCGGTCAACGTAACCCCTCTGCATGCGTCCGCTCCGTTCTGTAACAGAGTTAGCGGCGTCTACCATCCGGTGGCGCAGAGTGTCTAGGTATTGAGCAGCGGAGCGATTTAGTGCGCAGGGAGCTGTCCACTCTCCCGACCATGACTTTCGGAGAATGTCCAAGGGCCCGTGTGATGTACGACGGAACATCAACTCGAAAGGTGTGAAACCTGCTATCTCATGCGGCACATCGCGATACGCCCACAGAATGCAGGGAATCTCGCGATCCCAGTCACGTGACCCATCCGCGACGACATGCCGTAACATGTTCTTAAACGACCCATTGAAGCGCTCCACAATTCCATTGCTCTGTGGATGATGTGGTGTGGAGAATCGCATATTGACTCCAAACCGTTCATTGAATTCCCTTGTAAGGGCAGAGGTGAAATTTGTCCCTTGATCACAGCAGATCAGTTCCGGGGTACCATATCTGGTAAAAATTACAAGTAGCGCTTGACACGTAGCCTTTGCTGTTAATGCTCTAAGAGGAATCACTTCTGCCCAACGTGTGCAGAGGTCTACTAAGCACAAGGCGTAACGATGACCTCTCGCGGATGCCGGTTCCAGCGGGCCTATGCAGTCTATATACACGATTTGAAACGGTTGTTCCGGTCTGGTGAGCGGGGTGATTGGAACACGATCAGATACGCGGGGGTGGGCAAACGTCTGACACATATGACAGCTCGCGCAATATTTGTTCACATCTGCTACTAGCGTTGGCCAATAGAAGGAACTCCTTATTCGGGCTCGCGTTTTCTTTCCTGATAAATGGCCTCCAATCGGCCTGTCATGCGCTAACTCTAAGACTGTCTCCCTCCAAGACTGTGGTAGAACAAGTTGCATTTGTCTTTTACCATTGACATCTTCCATATGAAAGAGCACTCCATTCTCAATGAGCATGCCATGGGTCTTGCTTCGGGCCTGCTCCCACGCGTCCGAAAGGGACGTGTCTTCCCGTTGCTCCCTGGCAAACTGTAAATCTGAGGGTTCTGCACATTCGCCCGTTACCCCTACACTGTTTGCTCCTACAATTGCGCCGGCTTCCCTTGACTCCTCCGCTACGCTGTCTTCCAATTCTACGTGCTCACCCATCGTGGTCATCCCTGCACCTGCATCCACCTGGCGTTCTATAGCGAACATCTCTTCCGCTTCAGATTTGGCTCTTCGGACCGCCCTGGTGAGCTCCTCGTAATCTTGAGGCGTGATCAGGGCACCGACGTCATCCGACAACTCACTGGTAATCGCACATAAGATCCTACATTGAGGAGAAACTCCCACTCCCCTATTCTCCCCTTTCAGCGCGATATCCAAATATCGCAGTTCTGCCTCAACCGGAGCTCCGAAAGCACCCTTTAACTGTACAACACCCCCCGCTTGTGCCCAACACTTCGCTGGTACATCTCTCGGGTGCACCACCGTTACATCCGCGCCGGAGTCTACTCTGGCTGTGACCGCTCTATCTTCTATGGCAATGTCCACCCAGTCCGCACGATCCCGCACTGTTCCGTCTGTACCCTGGAACCCGACCTTTGCGGCTAACCTCCGTGGACCATCCGCTCGGGATACAGACCGTTGCCCCTCCGATCCCCGCTGAAGCTCTGGGCAAGCCCTACGCATGTGGCCGGACCTCCCGCAGTGGAAACAGCGTCTCGGGTTCCCATCGTCACTGTCCCCTGTCCTACGTGGTCGTGCGGTATCCCTGTCCGCCCTAACATGGCCGTTCTGATAATCTCGCGTGACCCCACCGCGTCTTCTCGCATCAACTACATCCTGCCACGACTCCTCGAAATTTTCTGCGGCTGAAACCAGTTCCCTAGGACGCAACCACTGATTTACTTCACCCTGCAAAACAAACCTTTGCATTTCCTCAGACATTTCCTCCTTCAGTCTGTCTGATATCATCAGTTTCCTGAGGTCATCCAGCGTCTGGACGCCTCGACTGTCCAAGTAATACCTCAACAACGTCTCTACTCTAGTGGCAAACTGATTCCAAGACTCGTCTGTAGTCTTCGTAGCGCTGTTAAATAACCGCTTGTACGTGTTCGCCGTTAGCCTTAACTCTTTAAGAATTAACGTCTTCAACTGCCCATAGGTTAGGACTTCTGTGGCCGTCTGGGAAGCCACGAAAGCTCGCATCCGCTCATTCAAGAAAGGGAGGATCACAGCGCCCTGCACAGACTCAGGAATTTCCAGGGAATTACATAAGGCGAAGCACTCCGAAACCATGCTGGCACCAAGGCATCCAGATCGGGCATCGGGGGCAAGGTAGCCCGTAGTTCTGCTGCGTACTCGCCCATGCGCCTTCGCGTACCTCCAGCCGCGCTTTCCCCACGAGCCTGCACCTCTGTCTGCACTGTCGCCAACCTTAACCTTTGCAACTCAATCTGTAACCTACGCGCCTCCAAGTCCCTTCGATGCGCCCCCAGATCAGCGGTCGCGTTCACCATCTCACCACTACTCTGCCTCACAGGCTCTCCGCGCATGCTGTCCTGCTCAGAGTCGGTCACCCCTTCCATATGTCCAGGAGACAATGGAGTCTGCTGTGCCCCATCCGGCGAGAGATCCCTACCCTGTTCTGCCCTTTCCATACCCCTCGTCCTCACCATTGACCTGGTCCTTCGGGAGAAAATCAATTGAGGTTCTCACCCGTCCATGGACTCGCCACCTGTCCTCCACTGCAAGAATTCTGCTGCTGCAGCCGATGCCACGCAGCCCACGGTGGTTGCCGTTGCCTTAGCTCGGTAGGCCAGAAGACCGATCCGCCAAGCTGCCGCTCCTTCGGAGTGGTCCGAGTAGTGACGTAGGATGTCCGGAACACTCTGCCCACCTGTCCTGCCAGGAGCGTGACGCTGGGTGATCCTGTCGGGGATCCTGTCGGGATCCTGTCGACCGCGCCAGTTAAATCTCTCCCGGACCTACAACAAGACAACAACGTGAGAGTGTTCAGGGTTTATTCTCCTCGTTCCGAGTCCAGGCTCGAACTGCCAGTCCGTTCCTCAGTTCTCTTCCTCGTCACCTCGCCACGAGCAGTCCGTCGATGCCAATGCCTCGTCGTCGTTGCTGTTTCCCGGAGCTGACAACATGACAGAGGGACATCCACTATTGATACGAGTGGGCTTGTTCACTTTGGACGTCGACTTTTTACTACAGTGTGAATAAACACGGGGGAGGGGGATATGAAGATGTATTAAAGAAAAAAGGAAAGGTCAACCGAGGCAAGTAGTCGTATATTCTATTCGAATTCCGAATCAAACATGCAATGCAATGTTCGAAAACCAACAACAACTTCATTTTAGGATGGTGGGTGGGGAGTTTCATCGCCGTTTGCGATACTCTACCCCAGTGCTGGAGGAGAAGCGGGGAATGAAGTAATGGGTCCCGTTACAATGAGGATCGAAGTCCTGTGGCGTCCAAAAAAGCGAAGAGAGCCTTGAGGACAGAGCGTTGGTGAGGTGGATGCGGCCAGGGGCCAAGCAATTTTGTGTGGGAGAGGGGGCGGGAGTCTAGCTCGTTGAGGGAGGCGGAGAGTACGGAGCGGGAAGGGTGGTAGTGTGGGCAATGGAAAAGAATGTGCTCGAGATCTTCAACAGCACCGCAGTGTCTGCAGTGGGGAGAGTTAACCCGTCTCGGGTGGTCCCCGAAATCCACCATTAAGAATAAACGTTTAAGAATAAAACATTCAAGAATAATCCGCTTAAAAAATACACGGTTAAAAATATATCGCCTAAAATAGACCGCTTACTATCCCCGCTTAGAGATCACCGTTTAATAATCCACCATTAAAAATAAATTGTTTCAGAATCCCCTCACCATCTAGCACGGAGGCGGACTGATAGCAATTTACGCCGGGTTATATCATATGTTATGTTAGGTTAGTTTAGTTTGGTTTCGGTTAGTCTGGGATAGTTTAGGCTAGTTTGGTCCTGTGAGGTTAGGTTAAGCCCCTTGCTTGCAGTTCACCTTGATTTGGGCCATACCATATGACTCTAGCAACTGTAGGGTGGATTTGGGGGGATTCTGAAACGATTTATTTTTAACGATATATTCTTAACCGTGGATTCCTTAGCGTTTATATTTAAACGGGGATATTTCGGCGACTATTTTTGTGCGTTTATTTTTAAGCAAATATTCTGGGAGATATATTTTTAACAGTGGGTACTTACGCGTTTATTTTTGAAAGATTATTTTTAAAGGTTTCAAACGGGATACACCCCTTGTCTCAAGCTGTAGTGCCACTGTGCTGTGAAGGCGACGTCGAGGCGCATTCGATGAACTAATGCGGCGTCTTGACGAGAGATATGTGCTGGCATGCGGAAAGCGAGCGCTGGGTCAACTCTGCTTAGCATGGCGGGGGGTAGGATGTCGGCGGTCCGTTGGCGGGTAGCCAGAGGAGTCACAAGGCTTGGAAGTATGGACCGCCGATCGCCTCTCTGCAGTGCAATACGCGTCCGTGTCCGAGACGAGAGAGCTGCTTCGGCGGCGCTATCCGCCAGTTCATTGCCTTCGACACCGCAATGGGCGGGAACCCATTGGAGAGCGAGCCGATGTCCTGCTTCCTAGACAAGTTTGTAAGCGGTTACACAACCAAGTAACCTTTAAATAATCTTTAACCTTTAATCGTAATCTTTAAATTTCCTCAACGTTCGAATTCCTAATCGAATAGATGTTTCTTCCAAATCGAACACATTTCAATAATCGCGAAGCTGCACACGTTAGACTGGCATAGGGAGGGCATAAAATAATGTGAGCGCTACTCCAGTATGGAAGCGACGGACGACACGGAACGTATAGGTAAATTGTAGCAAGATATGATAAGTTGCTAAGGAAATTTAAAGATTACGTCCGTTTCATGCCGAATATATAATGATTTCGCATATGGTGGATACCATGTGTATGGGTGTAGGAGAAAATGGTCCAGAAAAAAATGGCCCCGCAAGCAGACGTGTGCCCGTTACTACTTACGTAATTGATTGCCGTTACCGTTACCTCTACGCAAAAAGTAAGTTATTACCGTTACCAATTACTCGACTCCAAATGTGATTGAGTAACGAGTAGAAAAGTAACGCGTTACTCCGGTCGTTACCCTGCATTCACGCAAATTATACCCGTCTTTGTCTGCCTCAGAAAAAAAAAAAAAAAAGAAATAGAAAGAAACAGATGTTCAACAGCAATGAATGAAGTGAAACTTAGCAAAAAACAAAAACACATAGGAGAGGTAGATCTGTACGTCTACTGTATTTACAGCCCCGGGAAGACGTTGACCCGATTGTGGAAGAACATTGCTTGGAACTTCCCCATGACTCACTAAACCCCCAAGGCTTCAGGTACCACCTCATTGGTGTAGGAAGGGATTAGGGAGAGAGACACTGAAATTCCAGAACGTTATGACAATGACCTCCGCTTGCTATAGTAGAACGGCCCAACAAAGGCTGACGGTAGGAGGGGCTTGACTTGGGGCAGAACATCAGAAAGACAAGTTCTCTGCCAGAAAAGTAATCAATTACTGAGTAATCTGACCAAATTATTATTCAACCAATAATCTAATAATAGCCTCTAACCAAATCTAATAATTAACTAAATAATAATCTAACAAAATCTAATAATTATCTGACCAAAAGCACGAAAATAATATATACCCTTGTGCACAGACTAAAGGTGGCGCGTGGCGCGGCCACTAGTGTCGGGAAAGCGAACTTTTTGTGTGAGTCGTCGATATCGAAACCAGTTAAAAGTGCATGTGGAGGGCTTCATGAAAATCGAAAATTAAGGTAATTGGCATAAAAGAAGACAAATAGAATCCACGGAGTAGCTTATTTTATTGCACGTACGTTTCACGGCCGGCACCCATGTTCTCCTGTGCACTTCATGTGGATTTGGCGGGAAGCTGTAGAACCTTGTACCCGGTGAGGCATTCTCGGGACCCGAAAACAATGGTCCCTGGTTGCGTGGGCGGGAATAATGGCCCCCGAAGTTCCATGCGCTCAAAAATACAGTCGTTGTGAGCCGATGAAACGGATCCTAGCCGACCAAGTGCTATCATTCGCCCTCCTGATTTGTTAACATTGAGAAAAATAGGCTTTTTAAATTAACATTGATGTCAATCAACAATAAAAGCTGCACACCATTCAATGGGGAACATGGAAGCGATTACGCTTACTGCACTGGTTGTATTGAGCGCACTGCGTCTTGACCTTCTGTTCCTCTCTCTGTCTTTTCTTCCGTTTTTTTATTCAGTAGAGTACAGACAACGCGGTTTCTTGCAGATATGTTGGAAAAATATGATACCTGCGTTCTTTTCCAACAGGACGAATTACAGAGGAGTAAGCAAAAAAAAAAGGCTCGTTACCTTCTGTATTCGTACACCAATGAAATAACATAAACGCAAACTGAGCTAGGGGCGGATTTAGACAGTTTTTTTATTTTTTTATAATTGTTCTCTTATACTTCGTATGTCGATGAACCGTATCTTCAGGAGAAGCGGAGTTGTAAAGGCAATGAAACAATAGTGAGTTTTAGTGGATCGTACGCTATCGCCTTTGCGTACGTAAAGGATAGCGTTGGTGGTTATGCGCACGCGCAAAACATAAAGAGAGCTTCGCGCACTGCGCAGAACCACTACGCTATCCCCTACGTACGCAAAGCGATAGCGTACGATACACTAAAACTCTCTAATGAATGAAAGGTCGACACTGTACAGAAATATCGACACGCAAGAGATGCAGAGGGCAACTGTAAAACCCGTGTCTCTTGTTCTTTTGTTGTTTTTACATGCAAGCTCAAACTTGAACTGAAACCCGTGTCTGACCAACACCCAGCGAGCGATAGCGATAGCGAACTATTGCAGCGAATGATGCCCCTTTTATGTTACTTATTGAATGGCGTGCAGGTTTCATCATCTAGTAACACATGACAAAGGAAGACCTATGTCTCCCTTTTCAACAAATGGGGAGAGCGAATGGTAACATTCGGTCGCCTGTGATCAGTTATCTGCAACCACGCCCCTGAATTTTTGGGCGTGCAGGAGCCTGCGGGATCATTTTTCTGCCCACACAACCAGGGACAATTTTTTCCTAAACCCGGCATTGTCATACCTATTTGTGTACCCAACGACGGTACGGCATTTCTTTTAGCTGCTATCAATTGAGGCGCGGCGTGACCGAAGCAAGGTGACGATTGAAAGCCCACGAATAGCCCTAGAGAACCGAGCGGACTCACACAACTAGTTCCGATGGCTGCCGCTAGGATTTTCCGTGGCGCAGCGGACGCTTTGCACGAAGCGTATAGGAAAATATTGGTTTCCAGGTTGAGTTAGGAACTACTCCCAACTACATCTGACGACACCCACGTACAGTGAGCGTGAAATCGGAGCCTCAGGACATGCGTTTCATTTCATTGGTACGAATACAGAAGGTAATGTGCCATTTTGCTCACTATGCTGTACAAAAGAACGCGGCTACCTTTTTTGCTTAATATTTGCCAGATATACGTAGAATGCAGCAGGACGTTGGAGGAGCGGTGAGTAAATGTTTGGTGAGCAATTGTCCGCTCCCCTTTCCTCCCACGCAATCAGGGTCATATTTTTTTCTGACCATTTTTTCCCGGAACCCGCCCACGCAAACTTTTTGTATTATACCAGTTCCAGTTGCCGTGACTTCATGACAAAACGTCCGAATGGTCCGGGAAGAGGCCGAGAAGTGAAGGGAAGGCACGAAAGGACAGCTTGATTTTGTACCCTGCCTGTAGTAATAGGTCATGTGGAGGGAGACCGGTGTCCAGTACGTTCTATGCCACCTGGCCCTGGGCCGACTTCGCTCGCGTATTTTTTGTGTGCGGCTGGTTGTCCGCGCGCTTATAACATGCATATACACGCAAAGATGAGTCATACACAAAAAGTACAAGATGAAATATATTTATTAAAGCCAATAGTGCATCACTCACTTTATTGCTTGAACCCACTAGTTGATCCTGTTTATTCATTGAAAATGGCAAGTTTCTGTACAGATTCTGTTGTGTATTCACGCTGCTTGCTTAGAAATGATTTGTCTGAAGTAATTATTGTTTTGACTTTGTTTTAGGTATTCACTCGATTGACATTAGTAAAAATAATCTCTGAGATGGGAATGCCTCATATTTCTCAGTTGCATTTCACGTTTGATATTTCTGTATGGTTCATCTATATAGAACTTTCTGTTGCAAGATATTACAAGAAAATTGATATAATTAAATTTGTTTCTCATTTTTGATTGAGTATTGTTGCTATCATTGAATAATTTGGACATTCTCTACATGTTCAATAAAAAAAATATCGCCTCTGTACCAAACTTAGCAGACTTGTCATCCACTTTGATGAAAGACTTCTGTTTCAAGGAAAGGATGTGAAAAGAGAGTGATCCCTGCGAATAATGCCTGCATCTATTTGCGATGTACAATAAAATATATCGCCTTTGTACTATCTTATCTGACCTTGAGATCGTCCTGTTTGCTGAAACAAGAAAAAGTGCCCCCGCAACCGTTTGAGTGATAAAGCATGCACAGTTTCTTCGCTTTGGTGGTATAGATAGAGATATAATGTCTCCGGGCTTTGAAGAAAAAATGAGATCCTCTCACATCGTACCGTGCCTGTGTGTTGGATGCTTCTATCAAAGTAAGGTTTGTAGCGTTCGTTAGAATGAAAATTGTATAGTGTTCGATTAGATTAAGTCACGAAGATAATTTTATGATGGTTCAACAATAGAATATTTTCCTCTGTTGTTTACGTGGTGCCACTTAGAGTGTTCCTCTATTCTTCAGCATTAAGTCTTTACTAGTCACAGTATTAAATTTGTAATATTTCTCGTTTTTATAGATTGTTTCGCTATAATTTTCCTGCATATGTCTGTTGTTTAAGTGTTGGATGATGCGCAGGCTCTCTATTAATGCTATCAGTTGCCCATGTTGTTTCTCATTATTGCCTTACATCTATGGTATTCACTTAATAAGGAATTGATTAATTAAAGGTTGTGTCATGTTGGAATATGAAACTTAGATTCCTTATTGCGCCTGAAATGTTCATAACTGTCACAAAACAGGCGTACGCCTCCCGTATTCAACAAATCAGAGCAGATATGATTAGAGCTGGTTGTTTACTAGGAGCGTGCTATGGGGTGAAGCTCATTTTTAACATATCTATTTTCGATTCATAAAACAAATTAAGGTTTCTAGTGTCCGTTAGAATGAAAATTGTATAGTGTTCGATTAGATTAAGTCATGAGGATGATTTTATGATAGTTAAAATGATAGATTATTCTCCTCTGTTGTTTACGTGGCACCACTTAGAGTGTTCCTCTGTTCTTCAGTGCTAAGCCAGTGCTAGTCACAGTATTCAATTTGTAATAAGTATATTCTTATTATAGATTATATTATATTATTATTATATTTTTATATAGTATATTCTTATTATTTTTCTCCTTCACACAGAGTCACATCATAATTCCTGGCACTATTTACTTTAATAAATATATTTTCACTTGTACTTTTGTGTATGGCTACCCTTTGCGTGTCATACTTGCATGTAAACCGTCCGCTGCACACCTGTTGTAACAGAAAAAAATTGTGAGGGAAGTCAGCCCAGGTGGAAAAATTGCCAAAGTCGGCCTAAGCTGAAAATGTGCGAGGGTAAGCGCAAGTCGGCCCTGGCTGAAAATGTGCGAGGGTAAGTGCACGTGCAGGTAATCTTTGATACGTGTGTCGTAATGTGTTTCTTCTGCTTCAGGTTTTTTGGCTCGGTTTTTCTCCTTCACCTGATTGGCAGCACTATCGGCATTACAATTGGCACAATTTCCAGCACTATCGGCTTTCATAAATATATTTCAACTTGTACTTTTTGTGTATGACTCCTCTTTGCATGTATATGCATGTTATAAGCGCGTGGACAACCCTCCGCACACGCGCCGCCCGCCACGCGCGGGAAAAAATATGCGAGCGAAGTCGGCCCAGGGCCAGGTGGCATAGAACGTATTGGACACCGGTCTCCCTCGACATGACCTATTACTACTCCTGCTCCAGTTTCTCTGGAGAAGCGGAGGATATGCAGAAAGTTTTCGACGTTGTAGTGTTAGAAACATTGTAGCACTTCTTCTGCGGTCAGACCACGTCAGCGATAATTTTCGTAGGTCAAAAGTTGTTCAGTGCACAAGTTACAGCAAACACACACACACAAAATATAGAAATGTCTTTTATAGTATAATAAGTAATAAGTATAATAAGTAATAAGTATCGAGACATGAACTTGTTCCGGGACATTTAATCGAACGCCGTTTCATCGAACGCCATTTTGTCGAAAAATGAACGTTTCATCAAACGCAGATTCATCGAAAATGATAATAGAAAAAGACATCAGATGCATACTCTAAACAAAGTTGAACTAAGGTTTTATATGGCTGTAAATTCATTTTTTTTTGTACCATGGCGAAATTTTCTTCGTAGCATCCACAGACTTCGGGTGGCTTTCGCGCAGATATGGCTATTCCATTTCAGATCTTTCCCTAGCAATGAGAAAGGTGCCCAGAAAAAGCACAGGTTATCGGCTGCTCCCAGCCTGGGGCCATTTTTTTCAATATGTGTCCTACTGGTCTGCCAGATTGTTCCGCACTGTTCTATTCAGCTGTGCTGTTCGTGAATGACAAATATATGCAAATAACCAGTGGTCTCCCCACTTCAGATGAAAAAAAAAAGTTGATCGAATATCGTTTGGTCGAAAGCCGTTTGATCGGACGCGGGACATTTGATCGAACGCTGTTTGATCGAAACGGCAGCGGTCGTTTGATCGATTTTTTGAATGGTTCACTTGGAGCGTTGATGAAACAAAAAAGAAGAAACAACAAAAGGAAGCTTCAATTCTACATACCGTTATCCCAAGGAATATTTAACTCTGTGTAATCCGCTCGTCCATAAAAACATTCCTCATCCTAACCCGCTTTTCGCATCCAGAAAGCGGTCCAAGGGCCTGGGTTGTTCACCGTATCCCGTTCGACAACTTGATAGGTTTTTCCTCTCTGACAGCTAGTGACTAAACATAGCATACATGCCTTTCACCCCTAATCTCCCAACACTCTATCAAGTAATAATTGATGTCAATTGTCAAATAATAAACATTTTTGACAAATAAACAGATCAAATAAATAAATGATATTTTTGGATGATTATTTCGCGTCGAACGTGGACAAATTTTAAAGGGACCGAAAAGTGAATATAAACCTATCGAAACTTTATGTTCATCGAAAAGCTTGAACCTTCAAAAGTTCAAATGTCAAAGAACTCCGCTGAAATCGCTGTAGTTTTTCTTTAATCGAATTTTCCATAATCGCATGTCCAGGGACCTAGTAGGAAACCGAGCAGTCTGTCAACAATGGCAGAGCCGTATATTAAAAGGGAGTCTGGCCATTAATGGGTCATGCCTATACCTGAAGCTCCACCCACTTTTTCACCTTTCCGACCAATGAAGTCTTGAAATATGGGGCGCTATCAATCAGCCTATCCTCACTATTTGCCCCCCTATCCAACATGGGCAGCGCCATTTTGGGTGGCAAGTGGATTGGATGGGATTGAAATGGATACCTCTCGCAATCTGCAAAAGTAGTGGATTGTTGGTGCAAATTTGATAAGCGCCACCTAGGGAGCGTAAGGCACGTCGGGAATTGTCATCTGCTTCCGTCGATGTACCGCTTCCGGCAGAACCACCTGCTGGGACACATTCTGTTGTCGGTATGATTTTTAAACATATCTACATGAATAGTTGGAATATAAGAGGCAAGAATATTTATATCCATGAAATCTAGCTGTTAAAAATAAGATTGTACAGCACAGCGCCGTTTTTGTTATGATTTCGTCGTGATCGCCGTGTTCACTAGCCCTAACACCGGCGACAAAACGTATTATTTTCAGTTAGATATTTATGGATGAGCATAAGTTGAAACTGATTTCCGAAAAATTTATATTAGGATGTACATTTGCAGCGTAAAATCATGTTAGTCTGTGAAAATTTTTTGTCACGAAATCCCCGCTTCACTGTGTTTGTTTTCGTCGCCATTTTGGGTGGCAGTATCGCGTCATGGCGACCCCCTTGTAAAAAGTAAACCAATCAGAGGAGCGAAACTGTGATTGACAGGTCGAGCCTCTTTTTGTGACTCCTCCCAATGGCCAGACTCCCTTTTAATATACGGCTCTGAACAATGGCATGACCCCGCGCCATCTGTCGAGGACGCGTGTAATACGCGAACTTCCGGGCGCTAATCCGGCGAAAACGAAAATGGCAGGCATTTGTGACCGCTTTCTACGTCGAGAATGTCGAGCCTCTTGGACATAAGTGCGCCGGAATTCCGCATTCGAGAACTGTCACTCACACAGAACTGTTGTTCGTGCGTTAGCGTGCTGGAAAGTGTGTTCTTCGCAGCAGAAGATTCCTCGTCCAGAGGTTAATCGGAGTCACGTTCGTCCTTAGCATTAGCTCACCGTGCCGTGAACATGGACTGCTTTGTGAAATTTCCATGTATCAGGGAGAAGCACTTACGTAAGCCGAAACAAGCGCTGTTTTTTCGTCGCGCAGGTGTTCATGTGTGAAATGCAAACCGACGGATACTACGGTGGATACTACGGTTTTTGCTGCCGAGAGGTAGAGAATTCGTGTGAAAAGCAGACAGACGATTGCATCAGAACTAACGAATATTTCGAAATACTGTGCCTTGACACCGAAGTACTGCCAGTGTCTTTTACATACATCCGAGAAACCGAAGAGCATGGTACACGGCAGCGCCATGTGGTCTTTACGCGCTACTTGAACGGCAAACTGGACGGAAAACCCTTATTTTTGCAGGAAGTTCCGTTATACCACCCGTTGGCGATTCACAAGGATATGGGATGCTCCGTGAAAATACAATAGAAAATACTCCACTGGATCTCGATCTGCGTCATGCATGCTATTAGGGATGCTTTCCCATCAGTGCTCTGACCTGTAGAAATGTTGTCAGCACGCATTTTCATTTCTTGTTTGCTGCAAGTTTTTCTCATTGCTTTTTCTTTGCTGTCACAGCATATTATAATTACTAGTTTGTACCTGGAGGGTTAAGTAACCTGCGGGCATAGATGTATTTGTAGGTTATACTCATGTCTCACTTGTATATGTGAGGAGTAAGTAAGACAATTTTCATCAGTGTCATTAAGCTGAACTGTGTTCATAACCTTTTAGTATACTTCTTAGTGACCACGTTTCCAAATGTCAACTAATAATTGAACCAAGATTGGGATTTAACACTTAATTAACTCTGTTTTGCTAAACGGAGTACTTGTAGCTGATTCATTATCACGCCACCAACTAACATTTGTAAAGAAGGACTTGAGGGCTGACTTAAACTATTAATAACCCTTGATCTGGGTTCAAAGTTAACAATGCACCATTGGTGTGCGTAGTACTCCAAAATGGCTAAATAATTTATTGCATAAGTTCTCTGTTACTGTAATTGAGATGTACTTTTGTAAAGTACTTTTGACAGCCCTGCAAATTGAAACTGGCTTCAGTGTACACTACAAATGCATCGTAACATTTAATTGAAATATAATATAAGAGCAGAAGCAACGTTTTCCAATTCAAACTATATCTTTCTTTTTTATTGTCCAGGGATTTAGGAAATAGAGTAGGACGTCCTGCCCTCTGATGTTTTGACTTACTTGAACGTACAGTTGTAAAACCTACAACAAAATGAACAAGAGAAGTATAAACAGTTTCGTCTTTCCCTTTTGAATTTAACAAGCTAGTTATATTTTACCATTTGTTCACTTTTGTATTCTCTGTTGGTGAAAAGATTACAGGAAAAATGATGCTGCAGATCAAACAATGACCTGTCATCTTGATGAAGATCAGAACATTTCTTCAGGCATGCTAAGTGAGACAAAAGAAATGTACAATGAAGGTTGTACAAAAACGGCAAATCTCCGTGGACTAAAACTTTATATATGTGGATGTTACCACATCGTGTAGTTTCCACCCAAAAGTAGGAGTAGGCAAGGTTGTTTGGAAGGTTGTTGGGATGTTGATGTGCTATACCGTTAGAGCACATCAATATAGATGTGGGGCAAACACAGTAGACAGCGTAATGGCTGCAAACTCAAGTCAAGATTTATTCAACAGAACAAGAAACCGAAAGCATGAGCAGAGAAAGGCAGTGCCCATGCAGTGTATGGTGAACCATATTCATTTCTGAGAAGGTAGGATCGGAAGAACAATAAAGAGAAATGACAGTTGCGACCGAGATAGGGGAACTCTGCAAATTTTGGGACCAATATGATGTGGTAACCTTGCATGGCTCACTGCAGCTCTGACACACACTGAACAATTCCAGTAGTTGCGGCTTCAAAGACAATGAACGTTTGCTGTTGCACTGGGTATTCAAGTGTAGAGGATGCATCTCTAGAAAATTAATTAGCGTTCCTTGGTCATAAAGTCATAACTCCATCTCAACAGGAACTATTCTCGTACCCTTCAAACAAGCTAGTAGTTCTCACCGGTTTCTTCTCCTCTTGTTGGCGTCATACTAATGTTCTGCACCTGTCCAAAGACTAAAGAAAATGTCACAAAGTCTGCAACACGTAACAAATCTAGTGCTTCCATCTGTGGACTTTGCATACCTGCTTTCAGTTATTTCTGTCATGCCAACTTGAGTGCCTGGATCACACATACGAAGCAGTCTTGCGCCACTTCAACACTGGAAGGCCCCTAAAATTAAATTTGTTGATGTTGACAAAGTTGAGTACGGGACAAGTAGGATAACATAAGTTAAATGGAATACGTCGTCGCTATATTATAACTTATACGTGTGTGACGCCTGTACATACCTAAGACGTTGTGTTGAACTCGTCACCTCGGTGAAGCAAAATCACTGGGTACTGAGCATCAGTGTGCTTCGGACGTCTTCGCAATTCGCCTTCTACGGCATCTTCGTAGTCATCGACAGCAACATGAGCTCAGCACATACCACACGCCTGCTACATCTAATAACCGAGTGCTTTGAACTACATTCGTTTTCGCGCACTCTCCTGTTGAATCTTGTGCTAGAAACGCCTGCCGCCGATGGTGAACGAACATGACTTTTGCATCCTCGAACACCAAAACCACACCAGGCATATGTAGGTCTCTCGAATAATTGACACAACAACCACGAACATGTCATTCACTTCTCTTCGCGCGACCAACACGACCGCCCACGACGTAAACAATAAACGCGATAACACAGACGGCCTTGCAGATGGCGCGGCGTATCGTAGCTCGTAGCGGCGAAGTAGCTGAATGCTTTATTAACGTAAAAACTATGGAAGTGAGCGTCATTTTTAAAATAGTGTTTAGCTGTAAGATAATGTGCGCCAGCTTCGTTCTCTACAAAATAAGCTCTCACGTGGTAAGGGTTGACCAATCCCTGGGAGCCCTGGACCTGAAACCCAAGTTGCTCTTTTTCGCCGTTCGCTGGCAGCACCGTCCATCATCCGGCAATCTTCAAAATATTTATACGTAAAAAATATGCCGAATTGAGAAGTAATGCTTTCTGTGTCTTATCAAACAACGATGTTGTGCACGACAGTGGGCAAAAATATGGGGGTTATTTTTTACTTTTCGGTCCCTTTAAGAACAGTTTTAGTTTATTTAGTACATCACCATTACTTATTTGTTCTTGTTTAGTTTATTTTCTTTGCGCCTATTTGCAAGTGAATCTAAATTTGGTTCTTGCAACATACCTGTAACCGAAGAAGTCCTTCGAAACATAGGGGAGCAGATCTTTGTACTTTGTCTTTTTTTTATAGCGTGCATGTGTAGGTATCTCAGACTGCAGATGCATACTCTAAACAAGGTTGAACCAAGGTTTTATATGGCTGTTAATTTAATATCTTTATTTTATACTATGGCGAAATTTCCTTCTAAGCATCCACAGACTTCGAGTGGCTTTCGCGCACATATTACTATCCCATTTCGGATCGTTCGCTTTAAATTTGTCGCCAGCAATGAAAAGGACACCCAGAAGAAGCACAGACTATCGGCTGCTCCCAACCTGAGTCCATTTTCTTCAATATGTATTTTACTGGTTCGCCGGATACTTCCGCATTGTTCTATTGAATTCAATTTTATTTTATTTTCGGATGGGAGAGAGTAAAAAGCCAGAAGGCTTGTCTGTTCTTGAATCACAAAGGTCTGCAAATAACCAGTGGTCTCCCCCTCTTTAGCTGAAAAAAAGCGAAAACCAAAAAGCAGAGGACACTGATTGCCTGCTCCGTATGCTCGAGTCAAGAGTTACAGAAAAAGAGGTGCTAAGGACAAGCTGCGAGCTTTGAAGTCCCTTCGAACAAACGTCTTTTGAACAAACGGCGTCGACAGCCGGCTTTCGATCAAACGGCGTTCGACCAAATGGGCGGACACCCAGCTGGTTCCAAATCGAAATAGTCAATGAGTTCGACGCACGTTTGGATGACTGCACACGAAAATGCTTCGGAATCGTCGCTACTACGTCGCTGAATGATCGTTTGTTCTGTGTCCATGACAGTGTCCATGACTGTGTCCATGTGTCCGTCGTGGGCATTCCACACGTGGAGACCATAACCAGAGATCCCAGGAAAGAGCAACTATTATGGTGACCGTTTCATGCTCGACGCGTGAGCTGATAAAACAATTTATCGTTTCGTATAGATGTCCGTTTATCACTATTCACTCATCTCCAGAACAAAGGAGACTACTGACTTATTTTCGATCGTGGCATCTGACGGTTTCGGTAAATCCCAATTCAATCCCATTAGTGCCCCTGCGAATTAATTTTTATCGGAATGAAGTTCACTAGGGTGCGGACAATCGCTCATCAGATAAGAGCTCACCGAACGATATCGTTCACATTTTCACCGACTGCGACTCTTGTTTTACTGCCATGGCTTTCTTCTTTTTTTTTTCTGCGAGGGGGGGGGGTGCATATATTCTGGGACCGTTTATTCCGACACCCATATGCCTGACGTCAAATTGGACGGAGGTGTGACATTCTAGTAGCTGGATGTTGTTAGCAGATTACGCCGGACTTTGTAGAACAGACGTTTAATTTTACAGATTACACTGGATTATTACAAAGTAAACTAAGACAACAAAGCGGTTACAGTTTTGACTGCATCGTTCTTCCGACGTGTCCTCCGTCTCTTAGTCCCGTGTCTTTCTCTCTTTTCCTCCTTTCGCAGGTGGCGCGGCTTTTATGCGGTGATTCCTACTGCTAACAATATGCTGGGGAGCTTCGCAGTCCTTGGCTTCACTCTGGGACGTTGCCAGTAGAGCTCACGAAGAGGAACATCATCTTCCACATTTAGTGACCCAGACAACAAACACCTCTGCCTGGTGTGCAATTCAGCCATTCAGCTCCCCAGGCTTTGAATTAACCAAATACTACCAAATAACAACTCCGGAAGCCATCGCTGCAGGTACGGTGCTTGTTACTCGGAGGTCTTACGGGCGGTCATGCTCCAAGCTGAATGAACGACGAGTAATTTTATGGCGTCGCTCCCGCCTCTCACAAGTCATAACACACTACTTCACAGCGTCAGGCCACACGTTTCGCGATGGTCCTTCTCAGGCATCCACCAGCAGCACGTCCCCGAGCCACACGCTCCACTACCGCTGGCGGTACGCCGCTGTCGGCCGCAACCGTTCCCCTCTTACGCCGGCAGTCCAGGAACCCAGCCCTCGCTACCTTCCTACCTGGCTTTCCTTTATCGGTTCCCATTTCAGCAAAACTCAACTATATTCACTGGCAGACAAGGGGCATTAGGATCACAGCTCTATTCCCAGCCTCCACCTGCTTCGCGATGATCCTCCCTGGCACTTCCCTGGCGATAACCGTTCGACCTCACCGCTCACGTAGCGGTTGCACTCTCTCCCTGGAGCCCACACAGCTTCGGCACCTCTCTGGAACCGCCCGACTCGCAGAGCACTTGTCCACCCTACACTGCTCCAGCAGCACCCACTGGGATACCTATAGTAATTTATCCAGAAGCCCCCTCCTCCTTACATCCACCCAAATGTTTTGGGACACCACCTGTCTTCTTTTCCTGTTCACCCCATGGAACAGGGGGGGGGGGGGCTTTGAAATTTCAGCCTTGGACACGTCCGATTATGTATAAAGCTGTTACAACGTAATTGTAATAATCACTCCCCAATTTTTCCCCCGTGCATGTGATTCTGGATAAATCACTGAATACCAAGCCGCGTGCCCAGCCATAGGTCATCTACGTGTCGTCTTCATTCTGCCCCTCGCGTCCTAGGTGAGGGGGTGGTGAATGATACGGCAGCCTGTGGACGACGACGACGTGCCATGGCACAGGCCGGCAACGTCCTGGAGTGGGGCCACGCGATGGGAAGCTCCCCAGCACATTCGGCTTTCTGGGACACTCCATCATCGCTACATGACTTGTGTAGGGGAACAACACCCCTCAACACATGGTTTGGATAGCAGATGTTGGCATGAGGGCTTTTTGTGCCCAGTAGAAATCTCGCACCCCTTTCTGTTCTCGGGAGTCATCACTATTGTCCGTCCATACCAGTCTCCAGCGACTGAGATCTCACCAAATGGAGGTCAAAGGGTAGAACAGAACACTAGAGGCGACGTTCCTCGGGGACAATGCCAACTGCAGCAAATGCCAGAGACTGAGGCTGTCGCCATGTTCCCGTATAAGTGATTCAGGACGATACTGGTTGTGGAACATTGTGTCCAGTACTTACGTCCAGACACAGATAACGAATTCCAGATAGCAGGATAAAACCAATGGTAGCAAGTTCGTTCCCAACCTCGCAGTCTGTAGTTTGTTCTCCTGTTAACAGAGCTACGGGTAAGCGTTCCTCACGAGACACATGCACCACATATGTAACATCAAATGTGCTTCGCATAGTCTTGTTGCACTCAATGTTTGCATCAGACATGCTTACAAACTGCATCTGAATAGTGTACGTCCATAAGGATAATGTTTATAAATGAACTGTTGAAGTATAGCAGTCATTGAGAAAGCCAGACAGCGGTGGGATCTAAACCACCTATCTCTATTACTGGTTAAGCACTTTGACTTGTTCGACCATACTGACTTCAACAGGCATCTGCATTCCGATGACTTGCTTAGGAGTCTCAATTGACTAACGGGACACGCATTCGCTCTCATCACACTCTCTTCTATAATCAACCCAATTGGAATTTAATCCCACGCGCTCGATCGGTAATCAAGAGAGACGTGGTTCAAATCCCGCTGCTCTCGGGATTTCTTGATGACTGCCATACTTCAACTGTTCATGTTCCCAGGCAACTTGAGGCTTGTGTTGCGTTTGTCGATTTGTATGTTCCAGCATAACTTTCCATCATGTTATAAATGAACCACTTCACATTTGAGTTTGCCGAATGACTGATTTGAACTAGGGGGTGGGGAGAGGTCTGGTTTAAACTGAATTGGTCCAAAACTGACACTGAGTCTATGGCAAACAATATGAGGAGGAATCTGTTTTTAACTCGAAAAAGACAGACCATAAATGTACTGTGTGATGAAAACCAGGAATATCTGGAAGTCACTTCACTCAGAATAATAACATGGAGCAGCGTTTCGTGTAGAAGTCTTATTTAAGGAGCAGTGAGTGAGGTGACATTTAACGTGGCTTTAAACACTGTTTTATCTGTCGAGGACTGTCAAGTCATATCAGCAGAAACCATGCAAAATATTCGCTGTGCGCGATCAAATCTACAAAAAACAGTCGGAAAGCAGCCACGGACAGCCAACGAAAGCACCTGTTGCCTTTCTTCTATGGAGACCGTGGTTCTACTAGTAAGTCTGTCTCACCATAATGAAGAATGGGTTGCCATCCCTGGCTTTGCGGTTGTCGCGCCGGGGCATCCCGAAAACAACGCCTGGAGAAGCGTGCCAATGGGCACCTTGCGAACAGCGTCGTCATTCGCTGGAATACCGATTGAGCCCAGCATCCCGAAGACAGTACCTGGAGAAGCGTGCCTATGGACACCTTGCGAATAGCATCGTAATCTGCTGGAATACCGATTGAGCCCATCATCCCGAAAACAACACCTGGAGAAGCGTGCCTATGGACACCTTGTGAATAGTATCGTAATCTGCTGGAATACGGATTGAGCCCAGCATCCCGAAAACAACACCTGGAGAAGCGTGCCTATGGATACCTTGCGAATAGCATCGTAATCTGCTGGAATACTGATTGAGCCCATCATCCCGAAAACAACACCTGGAGAAGCGTGCCTATGGACACCTTGTGAATAGTATCGTAATCTGCTGGAATACCGATTGAGCCCAGCATCCCGAAAACAACACCTGGAGAAGCGTGCCTATGGACACCTTGCGAATAGCATCGTAATCTGCTGGAATACCGATTGAGCCCAGCATCCCCAAAACAACACCTGGAGAAGTGTGCCTATGGACACCTTGCGAATAGCATCGTATTCTGCTGGAATACCGATTGAGCCCAGCATCCCGAAAACAACACGTGGAGAAGCGTGCCTATGGACACCTTGCGAATAGCATCGTAATCTGCTGGAATACCGATTGAGCCCAGCATCCCGAAAACAACACCTGGAGAAGCGTGCCTATGGACACCTTGCAAATAGCATCGTAATCTGCTGGAATACCGATTGAGCCCGGCATCCCGAAAAACACCTGGAGAAGCGTGCCTATGGATACCTTGCGAATAGCATCGTAATCTGCTGGAATACTGATTGAGCCCATCATCCCGAAAACAACACCTGGAAAAGCGTGCCTATGGACACCTTGTGAATAGTATCGTAATCTGTTGGAATACCGATTGAGCCCAGCACCCCGAAAACAACACCTGGAGAAGCGTGCCTATGGACACCTTGCGAATAGCATCGTAATCTGCTGGAATACCGATTGAGCCCAGCATCCCAAAAACAACACCTGGAGAAGCGTGCCTATGGACACCTTGCGAATAGCATCGTAATCTGCTGGAATACCGATTGAGCCCAGCATCCCGAAAACAACACCTGGAGAAGCGTGCCTATGGACACCTTGCGAATAGCATCGTAATCTGCTGGAATACCGATTGAGCCCAGCATCCCGAAAACAATACCTGGAGAAGCGTGCCTATGGACACCTTGCGAATAGCATCGTAATACAAGAGGTTCAACGGTGGCTACATTCTCATGGCGATCGACTCTCTCTCCCGTTTTCTGCTCACCCTCCCGCTAAAGACGAAACGCCCCGCCAAAATGAAAAGGGCCATGATAAGACTTTTTCGGGGAGGTAACGCGCCTACACGCATCTTTTGCGACAGAGGAGGGGAGTTCTACAACAAGACCGTCAAGGAGTACCTGGCTCGAAAGAAGGTCCACATGTATTCCACCTTCTCTCCAATAATTAAAGCATCACAGGCAGAACGGGCCATACAGACTTTATGCGACAGAATATTCCGTTATTTTAGAGTAACCGGAAATTACCACTTAGTTTCCGCGCTTCCCAAGATCGTGCGCGACTACAACAACGCCAAACACAGGACGTTGGGCATCAGTCTGTCCGAAGTCAGGCCCGAAAACGAATTTTTTGAAAACGAAAACGAACTGAAAGGAGTTGGTCGCCTCAGATTTTCACCGTCTCCCACCTGAGAGACACCTCCCCTCCCATCCTGCATCTGGAAGATTACCGGGGTAAGGAAGTGGACAGATCTTTCTACTCGGAGGAGGTACTCGTCGTAACCCAAGACGCCAATCAGCCTTGGCCACTAATGAAAGTGCTGAGAAAGAAGAAAGTGAATGGTCAGAGCTTCTCCTTGGTTCGCTGGTTCGGTTACGACAAAGAATACGACAGTTGGGTTCCGAGCAGCAACATGGTCAAGATTGGGAAATGACTTCAAACATCTACGTCCCCCTTCTCTCGAACGCCAGCATGGATAAGTTTCCGTCGAATAAACACAACACCTTCACGGTAGCTTTCGACAGCCCGCTTCAGCTCTCGAATCGCTATAAAGTCGGTCTGATGGATCTCAGCATAAGCAACGATTTTTTAAATATCGGATACGAAAGGCAAGATGCGAAAATCGATGTTTCTTTCGACGACACGGTCGAGGTCGGGAGAACTTTTCGCGTCACCTCGGATCTCGAGAGGGATTTGGGAAAAGCCATTTCAGAATTTAACATTTCTTTTGTGTACAATAAATCACGATACGACTTCGTGTTACCCGTAGGCGTGAAGACCGTGGAATTGGACCCCGGGTCGGCACAGGCACTCGTCACGTCGCTGGCATCGCGCGAAGCAGGTCGTGCGGTGAAGCCTCCCAAATTGAGCGAACGCGAAGCCACCTCCGTCTTATTGGAGCACGCCGCACCCGTCGCTTTGGACGGCGTCACTTTTCGGAAACCACGTCCCTACGTAACACACTCAACAAGTATTTCTAGTCGCACAAGGTGGACGCCTCGCTAGAATTCGCGGATAACGTATACTCTCTGAAAACGACGAAACAGATGCTCGTACCGGAACCATTTTTAAAGCCGCTACAGTTCACACCTGTCGAGGGACACGGAATAATGCTTCGCGTTTGTCTCCCAGTTGCGCGTCAATTTTCTTTCACGATCAAGATGAAAATTCCTCGATCTTTGCAAGTACATCTGCCTCCCGGTAGTTATGCTACACCCCAAGCACTTCTGGATGCGATAAACGAGCTTCAGCTTCGTTGGAACCGAACAGAAATGTAAAATTCGCCTTTCGGCGGGCTCTACCACCTTTAGACTTTCCGAGTACCTGGCCGTGCTTTTGGGCTTCGAATCGCACACCGTGTTCACAGAGAAGGATGCCACGAGCTCTGTCGAGGTACTCCTGGAACCCTCGTTTCACAACATAATCATCTACACGGATATCATGGAACCCACTTACGTGGGGAGCGGGAAAAAACCGATATTAAAAATACTGCCCTTTTATTACGAGAAACACAAGCACGTCGTCACGTACACGTTCGATAACATTCAGTATTTTAACCTGTCTCAATTCGAAATTCCCTCAGTGATGATTGTTCTCGCGGACGAAACGGGAAGACGTTTACCGTTGCAATTCAAAGGTAGGACCAATTTAACATTGCATTTTAAATATGTACCGTAATTCCCCCAAATAATTCCCATGTGCACGGGACCCCTTTTCCAACGAGGGGGCGGTGTGTTGAGCAACATATCCAAGTTTATCGGTCCCATCTGGCAACAAATAAAACCGATCCCCAAGAAAACGTTGAAGCGCTTGGCGTGGAATTTGGCCAACGGCGAAAGAATATCGGGCGCAGTAAAAAAGACGGCCATAGCAACGGGGAGAGACGTGCTGGATTCACTGGAGGGCTCTAGAAGGAACAATGGAAAGAAACATTGCAAAAGACAACAAAAGGCGCCGACACGCGATGCACCTGCAGATATCTTTGGTTCGCGGTTAGGGTCACACACCCGCTGCGCTCCGGCCATCATGACGTCAACGAAAGACAACAAACAGTCGCAACGGTCGCCGCTCTGTCTGACGAGTAACGTGATGATATTCTAACCCCCTTCATTCAATACGCCGTGGAAGATACTTTGTACCAACTCTTTAATTCGGTCAACGAGGTAAACAATATAGTGATCAAATTTTCTATTCAAAATTTGCAAAGGGCACACTTGGATCTCTACGGCAGCTTCGTGTCTTTGACCGCGCGCATTGTTCGCGAGGACGGAGAAGAAATGGACGAGAAAGATGTCGTTTTCCTAATAAACCACCTGTTGAGCGGCATGTTTAAGATGGTCACCATTTATGCGAACAACAAGCTCGTCAGTTCCAACGAGTTGTATGCCTACAGGAGTATTTTGGACGTTGTGCTTCATTCCACGCCTCTGGCTCAAGAGACCATGCACCGGGCTGGACTCTTTGTCGAGGATGATGAAAATTAAAAAAATGATTACGATGTCTCGTCTCGCGGTCCGAAACAACGTTACGAAGCGACGAAGGGTAAATACTTTAACCTGGTCGGTCAGATCAATACAGACCTGTTTCAACAGCCGCACCTGATGGTACCTGCCGTCGAAATTCGCGTCGTTTTCCTGTTAAACAACGACGAATTTAAACTCATATCAGCCCTCAACGACAGGAAAACCTACAATTACAAGGTGGATATTCAAGAGATTGTGTTGCACTCTGAAAAAGGTGACGCTGGCACCTTTTCTGATTTTGAAATACGAGCGGCGGCTTCAGACCACGCCAGCGATCTATGTCTTACGCAGATTGGAAACCAAAATGCGGAGTTTGAGTGCCGGGAGCTTGAACACTCACTTTGAAAACGTGTACCCCGAAAGGGTGCCTTCCAAATTATGCATCGCCCTGCTCGCCACGTCCGATTTTCTCGGCGACATCCGATCGAACCCCCACAAATTCCGCCATTACGATCTGTCTCATTCTATGCTCTCCGTGGACGGCCAGCAAGTGCGAGCCGAGTATGACTTTAAGAACGACTTCGTCAAAATTCTCTACTTTAACTTGTTGCAAGAACTGGGTGAAAAATATTTCAAGTACAGCTACGATCGATTTAAAAACAACGGGTTCCTTCTCTACTTAAACTTGGACGTGGGCAAGTGTTCTTCTCCTTCGCATTTGAATGAGTGGCGAAAAGGAAACTACGCCTGCAATTACGCTTCGCTAAAGCCCTTCCGCACGCAGTCACAGTCCTCTTGATTTCCGAATGCCCCAAGCTGATGTGCATCAACAGGGATCGTACAGTCACCTTCCCATAGAACAAATGTACGAGAGCGAAATCTTGGAACTCGTGTCCCTGAACCCCTTCGCTTCCTCCATGTTGAGAGGCATTTGCGCTTCCGACGAAAGCTTCGTTTTACGCAAGCCCGGCTATTTAATCATCAATACGGAAGAGCGAAGAAAGCGCGGCCAGCACTGGGTGCTCTTCCTGAAAAACTACGACGGGTCTTGTACTGGATGACGATGACGTTACGGAAGATGGACAACGAGTCCCGTGACGTGCTGCATTCTTCATCTGGCAATCAGCTGTTTCTCAGCTGACCGCGCCAGTCGCACATTAAACACTGCTCCAACAGGAACCCATGGTCTAATGTTGGTATTCGTTAGACTTCCAGCTATCACAGTGGCGACGAGATGACTACGTTGGACGCAGCAGCAGAAGGCCAGTTCCAAGAAAGAAAATCGGCTACGCATCGATTTCATGGACCGGGGACCTTCGACCCTACAAAGGAAGACTGGAAGCTATATAAAATAAGGTTTCAAGCTTCATTGGAGGTAGGCAGAATTGCGACAGATGCCGACAAGAGGAACTTGTTCATAACGTCGCTAGGACCTGACACTTTCAAGCTACTGTACTCGCTGGTTCAGCCGAGGGACGTCACGGAAGTCTCGTTTGTGGACCTCATAAAAAAACTAGATGAATTCTACGCGCCGAAGCGCTTCAAAGAGTTCGAAAGAGCAAGGCTTTTCTCAGCAAAGCAGGCGGGGAAGACATCACTTACTAGAAGGTCGTTCTGCTGGCGAAGACAAGCCGGAACTTCGTGCTTACTTACACCGTGAAAGTGAGCTGTCGATTTCTCACGGCTGCATTTTACTGGGAATGCGTACGGTCATTCCACCGAAGTACCGCAAGAGTATCTTGGATGTGCTGCATGAAGGGCATCTAGGACTTACCAAAATGAAGATGCTCGTTAGATCGTATGTTTGGCGGCCTGGATTGGACAACGACCTCGCAGCCAAAGTCAAAAGTTGCGAATCATGTGCTTCAACCGCAGATGGCCTTCAACCAGTTCCCCTACACCGTTGGGAACGTCCAGAACATCCTTGGACGAGACTGCATGCCGATTTTGCGGAGTACGACAAGAAACACTTCCTAGTGGTTATAGATGCTCACAGCAAGTGGCCGGAAGTTGTCCAAGTACGCAGTCAGACTGTGACCGATACCATGAAGGCCTTCCAAGAAATCTTCCTGCGGCAGGGTACCCCTGAGCAGTTGGTGACCGATAATGGCCCACAGTTCACTAGTGCTGATTTCAAATCCTTCTTGGAGCTACGTGGAATCTGTCATATTCTCACACCACCCTATCACCCCAAGTCCAACGGACAAGCTGAAAACTTCGTAAAGCCCCTGAAGCAAGCCTTACGTCGTGCTCAAGCTGGGAAGGAGGAGGAGCCTGTTGGAACATTTCTCGCGAAATACAGAGCTACCCCCCATGTGTCGACCGGCCAGTCACTCTGCGAGCTGCTAAACAAGAGACTCTTCAGGATGACTCTAGACCTGGTCCGACCATTCCGGCGCGAAAGTGGCGACGTCGTCATGCCACTAACACAGAACAAGTCTACCAGGAATTTCCAAGTCATGGAAAAGGTCTGGGTAAAGGATCCGACCCAAAAACATCACTGGATCAAGGGCGTTGTCTTGGAACGCATAGGCAATGTTATGTACGACGTGGACGTGGAAGGTAAGAAGCGCAGCCGTGTTCACGCCGATCACTTGAAGAGAAGAATCTCTGCGGGACGATGTGCCAAATGCTGATGTCGAGAGCACAACCCGTTCTCCAACTGGTCGACTAGATCTCCCAGTGCGTCTTGCCTTCAGCTCTCGGCTCCCAACTGAGGTACTTCCTCACGATGACCTCCCTGCGTCGTCGTCCGTGGTGTCTCCTGATCGTTTGCCCCCTGTCCCTACCAGAAGATATCCTGCGCGTCGTCGTCGACCTCCCGCACGCTTCAAATTCATAACATTAGGAGGGAGGGATGTAGTGGAGAACGACGACGTTACGGAACATGGACAACGAGCCGCGTGACGTGCTGCATTCTTCAGCTGGCAATCAGCTGTTTCTCAGCTGACCGCGGCAGTCGCACATTAAACACTGCTCCAACAGGAACCCATGGCCTAATGTTGGTATTCGTTAGACTTCCAGCTATCACAGGTCTGCCGTGTTTTTTCGACAGTTACGGACTTCCCCCATCGAAGCAAACCTTCGAAGGACTTTGCTAGTGGACGAGTATAACGGCAACTGTATTCAATTGCCTTTTTCGCCTTACTGCGGGCTTTTTTGTATCTACATAGCCACGTGCATGTCGAAATGCTACAGCTTGAGAAATTGTGTATCCAAGTTTTCCTGTAACCTCGAAGAGAATGACGAAACAATAAAACGTCTCCTCGTGAGCGAACTCGTTTCGTAAAATAGTCTATTTATTTTTTCACGACAAACATAAGACGCTTGCGAGACGATCTTCCAACGTGCTGACCTGACGTTTTTCGCCGGTCACCGTGACGTCAAGGGAAGTGTGGAGAAGCCAGTAGCGACGGACGATGGGTCGGTTGAAACCCGCGTTGATGAGACACGGGTCAATTGCCAGTCATCGTCTATACTTTTCCAACAGCTCGAGCTTCTTCGAGCATTTTCTTTGTAATCTTCCCACTGGCGATGAACAGACGTAAAGGTATCGTCTTGAGAATGCAGCGAAAGTGACCCTCGCAGCCTTTACCGTGCATATAATTGCATAATTGTAGCACGTCCCAATACATTCGCATTTGTACAAAGGTTGCAAACCTCTTCTCAGGCGTCATGGCTGAGACGAAATGAGAGAGTACACAACCTGTTTTTTTATTCAACGTGAGAGGTTACATGATTAATCCTCCAGCTTTGGTTTCGTAGCCGGGAAGACAGCCCAAATACGGACGAAGGCTCGAGTCTAACCAATGGCTGGGGTTTCTCGACCAGAGTCCGCCACAACGACAGGTGAGGTGCTCAGCTGATCACCGATCTGCAAAAAGAAGGTCTTCGGAGGAGACTTGAAGGTTAGGACAAGGGGTAGATCTCCCATCAGTAACCATTCGTAATCTGCATGAAAGGAGCGCGAGAAACACGCGTTTTTATTTTCAACACACACACACACACGTACAGTGTTCTTCAGTCACAGAGTGACACTGATGGTCCATCCTCTCCATCTTCCATCAATAGACGAAGTCCTTCGCAACGTACGTCGAACGGTACCGTCCGACAGCCGAGAAACGGACGTATCAACTGGTCCGTCCAATGCTTTTGCACTGAAAAAAAGTGACTGGTTATAGAGCGTATTAAAAATAATGAAGCGTACCTTTAGACCACAATCCACCACAGTTTGTGCAGAAGAAGCGGGCGCTGCCAATCTCCCGAAATATGTGAGGCGGGAAAGAACCGACTTCACGCACCGCAAAAGTGTTGTAAACTGTAAACGAAACTCTTCAAACATTATATTTATTTATTTATATATGTGTCTACTAACAGCCTAAAGCCTTACCAGCAGTACACAATAAAAACACACAACATAGGAATGTATTAATACAATAAAATTAAACGTTCATAGCACAATGAAAAAGCAGCTCGCATTGGCCATACTTATGACAAAGGTGACGTCATGCGTATTACTTACGAGGATCTACCAAGCTGAGCATGATGGAAGTGAAAATTACGATCAAACGATCATTTATAGTACAACTTTTCCTCTCACTCTCAAACGTCCTGGAATGTGTTTGGACATGTTTGGACGTGTCTAGACACGCACAGACGAGCGAGCCGTCGAAGTCGTCCCTGTCCGCACTAGTTTCTCTCACTCACTAACGTGTTTAAACATGTTTGGACAAGGGGCGAAAATTCATGGCCAACATGAATTCTGATTAAACTTAATGAGGAATTGGGGAGCATCCCCCGCTCCAGTCAAAATTGGGAAGGGGAGAGAGAATTCATGGCAAATATGAATTCTGATTAGAGTACAATGGGGAAGATTTGGGGGAACATTTTAATCTGGCTTTATTCAAAATTCAACTCCTTCTTTCATTTATTATTATCAATTATTATCACACTATTTCAAAACGGGGGAGAATTCGTGCATAACACAAATTTCATTAGAGACCATGTTGATTACGCAAAATTAAGGAGTTCCTAGAGGGAGACTTATTTCAAATTGGGGTTAAATTAAATTCTTCTTTAATTTTTCGTCTGGTTGTCATCGCAAGGGCATCGAGTAAGACATGGCGCGGGGTTCAAAGTACAGACAACACCGTGGCAATGCGACGAGGAGAAGGCACTCTGGTCTTGCGGCGATGGAACGTCAGCTCACGAGGGGCATCCATCCACGACGTGAGCCGTTTCGTAGAGAAAAATGTAAGTTGGCTGCCTCTGCTCTGTGTGAGTGTATTCTATATGTATGGTATTGTTTTTCAGGAAACGATAGCTGCTGTCACCGCATATCATGAAACACTAGGGGACTCCTCCCAACGAGCAACCTCTCCGATAGCCCAACTACCTGCCGTGTGACCCCTCTTTGTGCAGCATTGGACAAAAGAGCCAATGAACGACCTTGTGAATCGAGTGCTTGTGGAACAAAGTGCAGGCATCTATCGACCAACTCAGGAGACGTCTTTGTATGTATTCAATAAATATGTTTCGGTGAAAAAACACAGAGTCCCGTCAAAGTTACTCAGACTGTTTAATGCGTTGGATTTCAATAACCAAACCGTATTTCAATAAGTCAGTGACAAAGTTCACGATGTAGACTGCTTGCAAATGTCGCTGCTTCTGCAGGGTGTAGATACTATGAGCAATGGCGCGAGCGAGAAGGTCCACAATGTCCACAGAGACGTAATTGATCGGTGTTGGTCAAGCTCACAAATTTGCTCGTCGGTCCCAGGAGTCTGAGCAGAATGGTTATACAGACGTTCTTGAAACGGCCGTAGATCTGATGCACCACCTCACGCAGCGGCCACGGCGATATCTCTCCTATAGTTCACCATGTCTATCACGTAGCGAAAAGCAGTGATGACGAGCTCGTTACGGGGACTCTCCTTGTTGAAACATTCATTCTCCACTTCTTCCCAAGAAGCGTGAATATGGGGACAATTTTGTAAAGTGTGGTAGCTGAACATTTTCACGTATTGATGATGCGGGCGCAGTGCGCGCTGCCTTTATAGAGCGCGCGCGTGCAGTGGAAGAAGAGAGCGAAACCGAAATGGGGAGCGCCCGCGAGGAGATGACCGCTCGATGCCGGGCGGCGCAGCGGCGGCACAGAGGGCGCTAGGAGCGCGCGCATGCGTAACGGCCATGGAGAGGCACTCCCGTCATTCGTGCACTGTCTGTCGTGGAGTGAGGACGTGCGGTCGGTCGCTCCGCTGTCCCCGTGCTGCGTCAGTTGAGACTTGGCTGTCATCGGGATCGGACGCTCCGTTGCCACGGCGGAAAAGGTGAGTGATTTGACGCGGCAGATTTCTCTGTGCTGTTCATGTTTACCAGTAGCGGTTAGGCCTTTTCTCTTCACTCTGGCATGCTTAGACTTGTTGAGGAGTAGCAATTTTACCTGCTGCTCGTATTTTGTTGTTCTCTGTCTTTCTCGCATAGAGCTATGACAGTGGCGCCATCTGGAGTGATGCATTGCAACTAGATGGCCAGCTGTCGTCGATCTCTGCAATTACCGCCCGTCAACAACCAGCATGGCGGGGGCTGGTCACGCGGGCGTTCCGGAGCAGTTTCTTTGCCACGGCGTCATTGATTTTTGAATAAATTGTTTCTCTCCACTCTATTTCTATCTATATTTTTTCTCTTTTATGACCACGATTATTCGGAAACACACAACTAGGTCTGGACTCGAGTTAGATGCTCCCCAATTAGTGTGGTGACTCCCTGGAGGGTGCTGATGACTAGGGGGGTCTTAATTAGCTCTAATTGCTATTTTATCGTGTTTTGGCCAGATGTGTGTTTGCGGATAAACGTGGTCAGTACTTACTACTTACCGATTGAGCCCAGCATCCCCAAAAAAACAACGCCTGGAGAAGCGTGCCAATGGGCACCTTGCGAACAGTATCGTAATCTGGTGGGATACCGATTGAGCCCAGCATCCCGAAAACAACGCCTGAAGAAGTGTGCCAATGGGCACCTTGCGTACAGTATACTAATCTGCTGGAATACCGATTGAGCCCAGCATCCCGAAAACAACACCTGGAGAAGCGTGCCTATGGACACCTTGCAAATAGCATCGTAATCTGCTGGAATACCGATTGAGCCCAGCATCCCCAAAACAACACCTGGAGAAGCGTGCCTATGAACACCTTGCGAATAATATCTTAATCTGATGGAATACGGATTCAGTCCAGCATCCAGAAAACAACGCCTGGAGAAGCGTACCAATGGGCACCTTGCGAACACTATTGTAATCTGCTATAATACCGATTTAGCCCAGCATCCCGAAAACAACGCCTGGAGAAGCGTGCCTATGGACACCTTGCGAATAGTATCGTAAACTGATGGAATACGGATTCAGCCCAGCATCCCGAAAACAACTCTGGAGAAGCGTGCCAATGGGCACCTTGCGAACAGTATACTAATCTGCTGGAATACCGGTTGAGACCAGCATCCCAAAAACAACACCTGGAGAAGCGTGCCTATGGACACCTTGTGAATAATATCTTAATCTGATGGAATACGGATTCAGCCCAGCATCCCGAAAACAACACCTGGAGAAGCGTGCCTATGGACACCTTGCGAATAGTATCGTAACCTGCTGGAATACGAACTCAGCCCAGCATCCCGAAAACAACGTCTGAAGAAGAGTGCCAATGGGCACCTTGTGAACGGTATTGTAATCTGTTGGAATACCGATTGAGCCCAGCATCCCGAAAAGAAAGCCTGAAGAAGTGTACCAATGGGCACTTTGCGAACCGTATTGTAACCTGCTGGAATACCGATTGAGCCCAGCATCCCAAAAGCAACACATGGAGAAGCGTGCCTATGGACACCTTGCGAATAACATCTTAATCTGATGGAATACGGATTCAGCCCAGCATCCCGAAAACAACACCTGGAGAAGCGTGCCTATGCACACCTTGCGAATAGTATCGTAATCTGCTGGAATACGAACTCAGCCCAGCATCCCGAAAACAACGCCTGAAGAAGTGTGCCAATGGGCACCGTCCGAACGGTATTGTAATCTGTTGGAATACCGATTGAGCCCAGCATCCCGAAAACAAAGCCTGAAGAAGCGTGCCAATGGGCACTTTGCGAACCGTATTGTAATCTGCTGGAATACCGATTGAGCCCAGCACCCCGAAAACAACGCCTGAAGAAGCGTACCAATGGGCACCTTGCGAACAGTATTGTAATCTGCTGGAATACCGATTGAGCCCAGCATCCCGAAAACAACGCCTGGAGAAGCGTGCCTATGGACACCTTGCGAATAGTATCGTAAACTGATGGAATACGGATTCAGCCGAGCATCCCGAAAACAACGCCTGAAGAAGCGTGGCAGTGGGCACTTTGCGAACCGTATTGTAATCTGCTGGAATACCGATTGAGCCCAGCAGCCCGAAAACAACGCCTGAAGAAGCGTGCCAATGGGCACCTTGCGGACAGTATACTAATCTGCTGGAATACCGATTGAGCCCAGCATCGCAAAAACAACACCTGGAGAAGCGTGCCTATGGACACCTTGCGAATAATATCTTACTCTGATGGAATACGCATTCAGCCCAGCATCCCGAAAACAACACCTGGAGAAGCGTGCCTATGGACACCTTGCGAATAATATCTTAATCTGATGGAATACGGATTCAGCCCAGCATCCCGAAAACAACGCCTGGAGAAGCGTGCCTATGAACACCTTGCGAATAATAACTTAATCTGCTGAAATACGGATTCAGCCCAGCATCCCGAAAACAACGCCTGAAGAACCGTGCCAATGGGCACCTTGCGAACGGTATTGTAATCTGCTGGAATACCGATTGAGCCCAGCATCCCGAAAACAACGCCTGAAGAAGCGTGCCTATGGACACCTTGCGAATAGTATCCTAATCTGCTGGAATACGGACTCAGCACAGCATCCCGAGAACAACGGCTGGATAAGCGTGCCAATGGGCACCTTGCGAACAGTATTGTAATCTGCTGGGATACCGATTGATCTCAGCATCCCCAAAAAAACAACGCCTGGAGAAGCGTGCCAATGGGCACCTTGCGAACAGTATCGTAATCTGGTGGGATACCGATTGGGCCCAGCATCCCGAAAACAACGCCTGAAGAAGCGTGCCAATGGGCAGCTTGCGAACAGTATCGTAATCTGGTGGGATACCGATTGAGCCCAGCATCCCGAAAACAACGCCTGAAGAAGCGTGCCAATGGGCACCTTGCGAACAGTATACTAATCTGCTGGAATACCGATTGAGCTCAGCATCCCCAAAACAACGCCTGGAGAAGCGTGCCAATGGGCACCTTGCGAACAGTATCGTAATCTGGTGGGATACCGATTGAGCCCAGCATCCCGAAAACAACGCCTGAAGAAGCGTGCCAATGGGCACCTTGCGAACAGTATCGTAATCTGGTGGGATACCGATTGAGCCCAGCATCCCGAAAACAACGCCTGAAGAAGCGTGCCAATGGGCACCTTGCGAACGGTATTGTAATCTGCTGGAATACCGATTGAGCCCAGCATCCCGAAAACAACGCCTGGAGAAGTGTGCCTATGGACACCTTGCGAATAGTATCGTAAACTGATGGAATACGGATTCAGCCCAGCATCCCGAAAACAACGCCTGAAGAAGCGTGCCAATGGGCACTTTGCGAACCGTATTGTAATCTGCTGCAATACCGATTGAGCCCAGCACCCCGAAAACAACGCCTGAAGAAGCGTGCCAATGGGCACCTTGCGAACAGTATACTAATCTGCTGGAATACCGATTGAGCCCAGCATCCCAAAAGCAACACCTGGAGAAGCGTGCCTATGGACACCTTGCGAATAATATCTTACTCTGATGGAATACGCATTCAGCCCAGCATCCCGAAAACAACGCCTGGAGAAGCGTGCCTATGGACACCTTGCGAATAATATCTTAATCTGATGGAATACGCATTCAGCCCAGCATCCCGAAAACAACACCTGGAGAAGCGTGCCTATGGACACCTTGCGAATAATATCTTAATCTGATGGAATACGGATTCAGCCCAGCATCCTGAAAACAACACCTGGAGAAGCGTGCCTATGGACACCTTGCGAATAATATCTTAATCTGATGGAATACGGATTCAGCCCAGCATCCCGAAAACAACACCTGGAGAAGCGTGCCTATGGCACCTTGCGAATAATATCTTAATCTGATGGAATACGGATTCAGCCCAGCATCCCGGAAACAACGCCTGGAGAAGCGTGCCTATGGACACCTTGCGAATAATATCTTAATCTGATGGAATACGGATTCAGCCCAGCATCCCGAAAACAACACCTGGAGAAGCGTGCCTATATGGACACCTTGCGAATAATATCTTAGTCTGATGGAATACGGATTCAGCCCAGCATCCCGAAAACAACGCCTGGAGAAGCGTGCCTATGCACAGCTTGAGAATAGTATCGTAATCTGTTGGAATACCGATTGAGCTCAGCATCCCGAAAACAAAGCCTGGAGAAGCGTGCCAATGGGCACCTTGCGAATAGTATTGTAATCTGCTGGAATACCGATTGAGCCCAGCATCCCGAAAACAACGCCTGAAGAAGCGTGCCAATGGGCATCTTGCGAACAGTATACTAATCTGCTGGAATGCCGATTGAGCTCAGCATCCCCAAAACAACGCCTGGAGAAGCGTGCCAATGGGCACCTTGCGAACAGTATCGTAATCTGGTGGGATACCGATTGAGCCCAGCATCCCGAAAACAACGCCTGAAGAAGCGTGCCAATGGGCACCTTGCGAACGGTATTGTAATCTGCTGGAATACCGATTGAGCCCAGCATCCCGAAAACAACGCCTGGAGAAGTGTGCCTATGGACACCTTGCGAATAGTATCGTAAACTGATGGAATACGGATTCAGCCCAGCATCCCGAAAACAACGCCTGAAGAAGCGTGCCAATGGGCACTTTGCGAACCGTATTGTAATCTGCTGCAATACCGATTGAGCCCAGCACCCCGAAAACAACGCCTGAAGAAGAGTGCCAATGGGCACCTTGCGAACAGTATACTAATCTGCTGGAATACCGATTGAGCCCAGCATCCCAAAAACAACACCTGGAGAAGCGTGATTATGGACACCTTGCGAATAATATCTTACTCTGATGGAATACGCATTCAGCCCAGCATCCCGAAAACAACGCCTGGAGAAGCGTGCCTATGGACACCTTGCGAATAATATCTTAATCTGATGGAATACGCATTCAGCCCAGCATCCCGAAAACAACGCCTGGAGAAGCGTGCCTATGGACACCTTGCGAATAATATCTTAATCTGTTGGAATACGGATTCAGCCCAGCATCCTGAAAACAACACCTGGAGAAGCGTGCCTATGGACACCTTGCGAATAATATCTTAATCTGATGGAATACGGATTCAGCCCAGCATCCCTAAAACAACACCTGGAGAAGCGTGCCTATGGACACCTTGCGAATAATATCTTAATCTGATTGAATACGGATTCAGCCCAGCATCCCGAAAACAACACCTGGAGAAGCGTGCCTATGGACACCTTGCGAATAATATCTTAATCTGATGGAATACGGATTCAGCCCAGCATCCCGAAAACAACACCTGGAGAAGCGTGCCTATGGACACCTTGCGAATAATATCTTAATCTGATGGAATACGGATTCAGCCCAGCATCCCAGAAACAACGCCTGGAGAAGCGTGCCTATGGACACCTTGCAAATAATATCTTAATCTGATGGAATACGGATTCAGCCCAGCATCCCGAAAACAACACGTGGAGAAGCGTGCCTATGGACACCTTGCGAATAATATCTTAATCTGATGGAATACGGATTCAGCCCAGCATCCCGAAAACAACGCCTGGAGAAGCGTGCCTATGGACACCTTGCGAATAATATCTTAATCTGATGGAATACGGATTCAGCCGAGCATCCCGAAAACAACACCTGGAGAAGCGTGCCTATGGACACCTTGCGAATAATATCTTAATCTGATGGAATACGGATTCAGCCCAGCATCCCGAAAACAACGCCTGGAGAAGCGTGCCTATGGACACCTTGCGAATAATATCTTAACCTGATGGAATACAGATTCAGCCCAGCATCCCAAAAACAACGCCTGAAGAAGCGTGCCAATGGGCACCTTGCGAACGGTATTGTAATCTGCTGGAATACCGATTGAGCCCAGCATCCCGAAAACAACGCCTGAAGAAGCGTGCCTATTGACACCTTGCGAATAGTATCCTAATCTGCTGGAATACGGACTCAGCCCAGCATCCCGAGAACAACGCCTGGATAAGTGTGCCAATGGGCACCTTGCGAACAGTATTGTAATCTGCTGTGATACCGATTGAGCCCAGCATCCCGAAAACAACGCCTGAAGAAGCGTGCCAATGGGCACCTTGCGAACAGTATCGTAATCTGGTGGAATACCGATTGAGCTCAGCATGCCGGAAAACAACGCCTGAAGAAGCGTTCCAATGGGCACCTTGCGAACAGTATCGTAATCTGGTGGGATACCGATTGAGCCCAGCATCCCGAAAACAACACCTGGAGAAGCGTGCCTATGGACACCTTGCGAATAATATCTTAATCTGATGGAATACGGATTCAGCCCAGCATCCCGAAAACAACACCTGGAGAAGCGTGCCTATGGACACCTTGCGAATAATATCTTAATCTGATGGAATACGGATTCAGCCCAGCATCCCAGAAACAACGCCTGGAGAAGCGTGCCTATGGACACCTTGCAAATAATATCTTAATCTGATGGAATACGGATTCAGCCCAGCATCCCGAAAACAACACCTGGAGAAGCGTGCCTATGGACACCTTGCGAATAATATCTTAATCTGATGGAATACGGATTCAGCCCAGCATCCCGAAAACAACGCCTGGAGAAGCGTGCCTATGGACACCTTGCGAATAATATCTTAATCTGATGGAATACGGATTCAGCCGAGCATCCCGAAAACAACACCTGGAGAAGCGTGCCTATGGACACCTTGCGAATAATATCTTAATCTGATGGAATACGGATTCAGCCCAGCATCCCGAAAACAACGCCTGGAGAAGCGTGCCTATGGACACCTTGCGAATAATATCTTAACCTGATGGAATACAGATTCAGCCCAGCATCCCAAAAACAACGCCTGAAGAAGCGTGCCAATGGGCACCTTGCGAACGGTATTGTAATCTGCTGGAATACCGATTGAGCCCAGCATCCCGAAAACAACGCCTGAAGAAGCGTGCCTATTGACACCTTGCGAATAGTATCCTAATCTGCTGGAATACGGACTCAGCCCAGCATCCCGAGAACAACGCCTGGATAAGTGTGCCAATGGGCACCTTGCGAACAGTATTGTAATCTGCTGTGATACCGATTGAGCCCAGCATCCCGAAAACAACGCCTGAAGAAGCGTGCCAATGGGCACCTTGCGAACAGTATCGTAATCTGGTGGAATACCGATTGAGCTCAGCATGCCGGAAAACAACGCCTGAAGAAGCGTTCCAATGGGCACCTTGCGAACAGTATCGTAATCTGGTGGGATACCGATTGAGCCCAGCATCCCGAAAACAACGCCTGAAGAAGCGTGCCAATGGGCACCTTGCGAACAGTATCGTAATCTGGTGGGATACCGATTGAGCCCAGCATGCCGAAAACAACGCCTGAAGAAGCGTGCCAATGGGCACCTTGCGAACAGTATACTAATCTGGTGGAATACCGATTGAGCTCAGCATCCCCAAAACAACGCCTGGAGAAGCGTGCCAATGGGCACCTTGCGAACAGTATCGTAATCTGGTGGGATACCTATTGAGCCCAGCATCCCGAAAACAACGCCTGAAGAAGCGTGCCAATGGGCACCTTGCGAACGGTATTGCAATCTGCTGGAATACCGATTGAGCCCAGCATCCCGAAAACAACGCCTGAAGAAGCGTGCCTATGGACACCTGGCGAATAGTGTCGTAATCTGATGGAATACGGACTCAGCCCAGCATCCCGAGAACAATGCCTGGATAAGCGTGCCAATGGGCACCTTGCGAACAGTATTGTAATCTGCTGGGATACCCGATTGAGCTCAGCATCCCCAGAAAACAACGCTTGGAGAAGTGTGCCTATGGACAGCTTGCGAATAGTATTGTAATCTGCTGGAATACCGATTGAGCCCAGCATCCCGAAAACAAAGCCTGGAGAAGCGTGCCAATGGGCACCTTGCGAACAGTATCGTAATCTGGTGGGATACCGATTGAGCCCAGCATCCCGAAAACAACGCCTGAAGAAGCGTGCCAATGGGCACCTTGCGAACAGTATCGTAATCTGGTGGGATACCGATTGAGCCCAGCATCCCGAAAACAACGCCTGAAGAAGCGTGCCAATGGGCACCTTGCGAACAGTATACTAATCTGCTGGAATACCGATTGAGCTCAGCATCCCCAAAACAACGCCTGGAGAAGCGTGCCAATGGGCACCTTGCGAACAGTATCGTAATCTGGTGGGATACCGATTGAGCCCAGCATCCCGAAAACAAAGCCTGAAGAAGCGTGCCAATGGGCACCTTGCGAACGGTATTGCAATCTGCTGGAATACCGATTGAGCCCAGTATCCCGAAAACAACGCCTGAAGAAGCGTGCCTATGGACACCTTGCGAATAGTGTCGTAATCTGATGGAATACGGACTCAGCCCAGCATCCCGAGAACAATGCCTGGATAAGCGTGCCAATGGGCACCTTGCGAACAGTATTGTAATCTGCTGGGATACCCGATTGAGCTCAGCATCCCCAGAAAACAACGCTTGGAGAAGTGTGCCTATGGACAGCTTGCGAATAGTATCGTAATCTGTTGGAATACCGATTGAGCTCAGCATCCCGAAAACAAAGCCTGGAGAAGCGTGCCAATGGGCACCTTGCGAATAGTATTGTAATCTGCTGGAATATGGATTCAGCCCAGCATCCCGAAAACAACTCAGGAGAAACGTGCCAATGGAGATCTTGCAAATAGTATCGTAATCGAGTGGAATACGGATTGAGCCAATTGATCGCCTATTCAAAGGACAAGTTTTTTGTTGTTTTTTATTCCGTTATAGCGCCGCGAAGCAACTGTGGCTATGAGCGGCGTACAGACGTGGACAGATGGAGAGAGGACAGCAGGAAGGAGTGGGGGACAGGTGGGTTAGTGTGCGTCCTGGGCCGACTTCAAGGGAACTGTGCCGACATTCGCCTGGAAAGTCTTCGGAAAACCCAGGGAAAACCTCAGACAGCACAGCCAGTGACAGGATTCGAACCCGTGCCACCTCCCAGTCTCAGCGTGGAAAGGGATCACCTTAACCACTACGCCACGGGAGCTGGTCAAAGGGCTAGTGTCTCAGTGTTCCATGCGATGACGGAAATGTTGGACATTTTCAACTTGGTTTCTTTAAAAAAAATTCCCCATTTCCCATTACAATTGCTGTGCGCTTGAACTATCCTTCAGTATGCGTTGCGAGATGTCGTCTGGGATTCGTACATATCCTGCAGTATAAGTGTGTTACCTATATATAAGTGTGTTACCTGTATAGAGTGTTACCTCGGAGGACGCAACAGGACTCCCTCCTACGAACATAACATAGGTAGGGCCGTGCGAATACCCGGATTTTTCTGATACCGAGGAGAATAATTGTGTATACGATACCAATTACTAATCGAACATGGGACTCTCTATTGAAACGGAAGCAATGTCTCTTCCAAACCGATAGGATTCAAATAGCACCGAGATTGCACTCGTAACATCCCCCCCCCCCCCGACAAAAAGCCACAACAGGGGGCATAATGTGGTTGTTGCATCATCCGAAGGCACATATGCATATATCACAAGGTAATAAATAAATTTGTCTTGTCTTACAAAATGCATGTGCAGGAGGTTGTTAAAAAACAGTGAAAAAATTGTAGTACCTTAAACGGTCCTAAAAATATGCTACTTCAGACACTAAAATAATTGCATACAAAACACTAATCCTACCTGTCATCGAGTATGCAAGCCCTGTGTGGCATCCGTATATAAAATCTGTCATGTCGAAGTTGGAAGTGTTGCAAAATAAGGCTCTTCGTTTTATTTATAATGAGTATAGCTCAACTGCGTGTGTTTCTTTCCTACGTTCCTTGGCAGGTTTTTCTACCGTGGGTAAAATATTTCACATGAATCGATAAAAACTTTTATATTCTATTGATAAAGATTTACTTCACATAGATAAATCAAAGTATTTAATACCTTACTCAAATCGTGCATTGCGATCTATTCATGACAGACTTTTCACTGAATTCAGATTTTACACAGATTGTTTCAAGTTTTCGTTTTTCCCTCGCACTATTCCGGAGTGGAACCAATCGCCGTTGAGTGTCATTAGCTCTTCCAGTATTGATTCTTTCATGTCAGCTTCAGAGTTGTATTTTCAGTAGACCGTCTTTTGTACAAATGCTTATATTCAGTTTCTTGATAGCTGTGTAACCACTCCTATTGTGGTCCTATCGACGGATAGTATTGTCAAAATATTATTATAAAAAATATATGCAGGTATATGCAAGGTATATATACAACAATAGGCAGGTAGCGAAACTCCCGTAGGCCCCCAATGAGGAGTCTCCAGAATGACGCAAGACGGATGGATGGATGGATGGATGGATAGCGGATTTCCCTTAAACATATTTCACTAGGATAGAGAGCATCAGCGCCATCCATCCGTTGAGCGGACTAGTACGACGATTTTAAATAAATGACGTCAGAGATGATGTCAGCAGTATGAATGATAGGCAATACCACGGTCCTTCAATACGCTGTGCAAGTACGTCTCTGCGCATGAGAGGAGGCAGTGAGAGGGAAGAGGGAGGGCAGCGCCGTAGCCAATGGGGCTTCCCGAGTGGAGTAACCGGGAGAGGAGATATGCTCAGAACGCTCGTTTACTTGCACAGCATATACTCTTTCTGATCAGGAAACTCCGCTCGAATACAATAGACTAGGTCACTTAGGGACAATGGACCATTTTCATATTCGCGTCACCCCTGGCGACGGAATGTCAAACGTCGTGTCTTTCCCCCAAATAATGGTGACACTTTTCGGACTGGCACGTTGCGTGGGAAAGTATAAGCAAGAGAAGATTGGAAGAAGAATGCGGAAAGATTGAAAGCGCATTGTACTCACTACCAGACCTCAAACGCCCACGTAACCTTGAAACGGATTATCTCCCCACAATGAACATGACAGTCGCCAGCAGGTGGGTCCATAGCGATGTTTTCCGCTCAAAGATGGCGGACACAGGGGCTGGGCATGCGCATTCGCGTTGTCGGAAAAGGTCCATTGCTCCCGCTTGGGGCTGTCGCGTCGTTCGGGGGAAGACATCCTCGTGGAGCAGACAACGTTTCCGCAGCACTGCGTGTTTTCAGGGAATATTTGATAAGCTACTTTTTAAAGTTCGCTTCGTGTTCATAGCAGAAACAATTAATTCTCGAACCGATTCATGATTTGAGCCGGCACATTTTAGTTCAGTGGACGTAAATTTGCAGTTTTGCCGCGTATATTACAACTTTCGTTGTTGTCTTTCTTTGTCACGGAAATTTTTATGCTCTCACTCGTGGCTCTCAATGATGGTCGAGAAACATATTATAGCATTTTGTTGCACAGTCACTCAATCTAGTGATATATGGACTCTTTCCGTCGTTATTACGTGAAGGCGAAACTTTCCAAACGCGTGATTTTCTTGTTTTCCTCGTAGCAGTTTGTTGTAACTTGAACAGAGGTAAAAGTACGAGATTATTCTATTTCAGCGCAGACAGATAAGACTTCAGATGAGGTACGTATAGAAATCCTGTATTTTGATAATCTAAAATGATCTCTGGCGGTATGAGATCCGAGGGGATACACATGCTATAAATCGTATGGCTCGATCGTTTTCGGCGAGGAAATATATTTTTTTTTCTGTTTTAATTTTTTGTTGTTGTTTTTTTGATGTGGTGCAGTGCCATGGACAAGGTTTAACGTATCGTAGAGTGCAATTTTTACACACTTTGCAAAGAGCTGGTGGAAAAACTCGTTGTGAGAGATCACAACGAAACCAACAGGCACAATGATTGGTGCCTCCTGAATGTAGTTTGGACGAATACTCTGTAATTGCATAGGAACCTATATTTTCCTTTGCCGGTTCCAACAAGGTTCAAGCCGGGTTATTAAATTAACACGATAGAATTTCCTGTTGCTGAAGTGTGGCCTGATAGCGCTTTCCCACTATAGAATTTGGCTGACAAGATTCAGATGTCAAACTCAACGGCTACACTACCATGGCGTTGTAGATAGCCTCGGCACGGTCCCTCGATCGCCCCTCGATCGAGGGGCGAGGGGCCGAGGGCCGTGGCCTCGGCATATGAGTCAGATCAGTTCCAGAACATTTCGCTGAACAAACTATTTAAAATGGTGGAATGGAGTTTTATTTGGGAGGTCAGAAGCAAATTTTGGGATTGCCCAAAAACTACATTTACGAGAACAACACGGTGGTATGTGGTAACAAAAAATAAATAAATTAAGAAATAAAAATGGAAAGAGATAAGCAGGGGGAAGGAGAGAAAATATCTTGTGTTAGCCTTTCTCTTCAAATTCAGGATGAAGACAAGGAAACTATATATTTTTAGCAGTATACACGGCCATGAATGGGCTCTAGAGCGTGTAGTTTATGGTCCGCAGAAGCTTTTGAGGCATTGCAGAAACACTGCAGAAAGAAAAATGAATAGATAAAAAGAGAAAAACATCACCCCCCCCAGCAAAAACTAGTAGGTATGAGCGGACTTCGTTTACTAAGCCGACTTGGCATTACGTTTTCCCCCCAAGACACCCTACCCTAAGACATGTTATTCTATTGGATCATGTGGTATGATATATCTTTGAAAATTTTACTGTTCTTAGTGTTTGATGCTACACATGTCACACAGTGATCAATTTGAAGGAGCTCAACAAACTACGCTCATCGCAGCACATCTCCAATAAGTCCATTAGCGAATGTTTTCTGTTAATTCATGCCCAAGAATTAGGGACAAAACGTAAAGCAGGCTTCACCTAAAACGGCTCCCATAGAGCCTGTGTATTCTGGAACGAAAAGCGCGTGCTACATATTCTGCTGGCAGCGCTTTGCATTCGTTCTCTAATTGCATCTTGCCTCTGCCAGGACAAAACTTTTGAGCAATTTTTTGGGCATGAATAGTGGCATCTTCAAGGTTCCATTCGGGTTCCAAATTTTGAACCTGTAAAGGAGCCTTCCATCGCCGCACGAGCACGTTGCGGCGAAGCCTACGTTCAAGGCCACGCGCAACCACAGGTTTGGGAAATGGCTCGGCGCAGAAGAGACTACAAGTGAAGACAAACAAGAAATAACAATACGGAGAGCAAAGATTTCTGTGTAACATGGTAAGGGTATAGGATACAAAAAACTAAAAACTTGACAGCTGTTAGGAGAGCTAACATCGTTGAGGTTGTTATAAAGAGCAAACGTGTGTACATTATGGCTGTTACGAACTCTGTTGGTATCTGCTAAACTGTGAGCAATCAAACAAAACATAAAATAAAGGTGTGGTCGGAGTGAACGGCACAACAACAACAACCATAAATGATGACGATGAGATGGGGTGTTTCACCGCGGAGGTGCGTACCCTACACCACTGCCCGTGGAACGTTATGTGAAGATGATGAAGGAAGGATGCAAATACAAGAAATAACTAAAATGAACGGCAGAAAATAGACCAACGACAGCTTAAGACGACATGTACTACTTTGCACAGGAAAATGTGATATCTGAGGTTCTACGATGTGCTAAGGTTGTCCAACCAAGTTTATCGAGGATAGGTTCGTAATTATAGACACCAAGGTGTCGGTCATAGAGAGTGTACAATGACTCCAAGGGCTTCGATGCTGTCATTGGGTCAGTCTTTGAAAATTAGTGGAGCTAATTAAGTATACCATTTTAGTTAGCCATCGAACACTGATGCGACCGGCTAGGAAAGATATCCGAGAGGCTTCGTTTTCGTTTCTTCTTTCGCGCTCTCTCCTTTTTTCTTTTTTTTTGGGGGGGGGAGGGGGAAGGGAGCTTATTAATACCTGAAGACAATTTATGATACAGCTATAGGATGTCACGCTTCCTCACGAACGCAGGAGGCTCTCTAGCGAGGAAGACGCAATTGTAAAAGGCGGTCACTTGGCCCATTTGTATTATAACGCATTACTCTGCTTTCTTTTGATCACAATAATGCTCGTTGCCTTGTCAATGTCATCTGCATTTTTTAGATGCTGTAGATTTGTCGTTCACCTCGAAACTACAACAAAAAAAGTTAAGAGATCACGATTTTCTATTGTTTGAGTTTGAGTTTGAGTTGCGATTTTCTGGCGACTTTCTATTGCTGTCATCTCTCAAAATGTATCTATCAAAATACACCAAAATAAGCACAATTTGAGACAACGAAAAAAAGGAAAATATCGTTTCTGCGTTCCTGTCGTTTATTTTCCATACCTAATACAGCTAACGCTGTAGTGGATCAAATCTATCCCAATTGCAGCCTAATGCCGCGTGTTTCTCGACAGCCGTACTCCTGGGTTGTTGTTTTTTTCGTCTGTGGAGAGGGTGCTAGCAGGTGTGCTGTCTTATCAGCGTTCTTCTGAAGATTTACAATCTTGATCCAGCCGTACATGCTCGTGCTTTCAGCAGTACTGCTTGGGACTGTGTTGTTCGCTATCGCGTCTTTTTTCATTCTACATCTTTATTTCTGTAGGTGTGAAGAAAAGTTTATTGACTGGTTGATAAGCAACTGCGTGCACCACGTAAAAGTCAGTCGTGTAGCACCGATTGCTAGTACGTATGAGTCTAATAAATACGAATGAAGCACGATGAACATTTGATTTACACATCAGAGTCTTCATGTTGGGAAAAACTTCGCATGGCTGCATATGCGATCACAATGTCCTCCTTTTAACGTTGAAGCCAAAATGAAAGGGGGCACTTCAAACCACCTGACTCAAACTGTGACGCAACATTTGCGTCAGCTGGATTGGGTCGTCTGGGTCTTTGGACGTCTTTCCCGATTTCCGTTCTTAGCTCACCTCGCGTCATAGAGTCCACATCTAACACGCGTGACACGCGCTGTTCCAGTTCGAGTTCGACACTTAAACGTGGCCTATTTCCTGTTGTCTCTTGGATGCCACCTTCTTCCCAGTACGTGACGTCACGTTACTGATATCTCCTAGCCTGTAGCGCTGATTAATTTTCTTCTATCCTTTAACATATATTTTAGCCCATCCCATGTTGCGTCCCATTTGTTTGTTCGCCGATGATGTAGGTTCTCTAAGGCACAGTTTTTCTTTTCTAGTCATTGGTAGAAAACCATCCTAGTCAGCGCTGCTGCATGTGGCTCATCGCGGCGTGATGCGAAAAAAACATGTAGGTATATACGGGGTCACGCTCTCCTGTCCGTACCCCTTGCGTTTGGTTCCCAGATCTAGAAACATAGTTAGGACGTTTAACATCTCCTGACGTAGATCATTCCCTGCAGTATCGTGCTCAAATTCTTTTACCACACCTCTGAAAAGATCCCATAACTGTGCTCGATCATCTCTGGTGTCCGAGGAGAGGACTAGGGTCACAAGGCGTGGTAGATTCTCAAGAAGTAAATCGACATTCTTTCCTGTTAATGATGTGAATTTAGCAACTTCCGTTTTTCTGTCAGTGAACAGTATGACGTTCGCACAAGATCCTTTTATAATGTCCACCAGTTTTCTCACGGATGTGTAATATATTCCTTGCATATTCTCATACAGATTATGGATTACCGTTCTAGCAATTATTCGTTCTACGACGTACAGGCAGTCTGAAGACATATAGGAAAGCCCATCTGTTCGTACTCCCGTCGCAGACTCCCAGAATTCTTAGCCGCAGAGCTATACAGGCACAAAAGCTCTTGCATACAAGAACAATAGCAAGAACGCGCGCAGAGTGAATAAGCTTTGGCAACGTCCTAGCATACTTCCTACTCAAGACAAGACCGCAGTGCTATCAGCTCCAGTAGATATCTTGATGAACAAGGAATGATTTCATTGGATGAAGTCTGGAACGAAAAAGAAAAGTCACTAAAATCAAACAAAACAATAAGTCAGTCGTTACTTTTGTGCACGGGTTTCGTTGATAGCTGCTGTAATCGCCCTCGCCTTTCTGTCTGTCATGTGGTTAACGCGGAAGCCGTGATGAAGCGGGCAACTCTACAAGATACAGATAAAATAATAATTCCGCGCTTGATGCCCCGGTACAAGTACATCATGAGCTGTGCAGCAGTGGCCGGTCTGCGGCCGCTGTAAGAAGAAAAAAAAAAAAAAAGGGAAACAGAGAGAGAGAGAAAAACTTCAGTAGTTGCGTGGCATCGGCGAGTCCCGCAAAAGAAGCTGATTTATCGCGCTCAAAGAATTTGTACTCGGAAGATGGACGGTTGTTGTGCTGTGAGACCTACAGACTAATTTATTTATTTACCCTCGCGGCCATGAGGCAATACAAATGGGAGGTTAACATTTGGTAGAATAATGTTAACAAAGCAGCATACAAGATTTACAACCGCATGAAAAAATTGCGCAGATACGTGGAGGTAAATAAACAAGTACATGAAACATTTTGGTCAACTGGAGCAACGACAACACGTACGACGTGGAAAGTGAAAAATGACTATGCAGCGCAACGGTCATGTCAGCCAGAGGCGTGAGCCTTCCTCTTCATCTCCACCTCTTCGTCCCTTCACCGAGCAAAGTGCCGCCAGTCACCCCCCCAGCGGTCGCATAAACATTTCTTCAATCGTTTGGCATCGGTAATGGAATGCATATAAGCTCTTGGATTCACGATCCTCTTAGGAATTACTATGATAATCAATTTTGTGAAACAAACACCCACAAGTTATTATTCGGCGAGTGGAAAGCAGACGCAGATTGAGGTTTTGGTAACATGAAAAACTCAGTGCGGCATCCCCCATTGTTCTCCATACAAACCCCGCTTCATTGTCCCTGATGTTTTGCTCATGAAGATACGAATAGTCGAGCGGCTTCTTTAAAACCTGCTCTTGGAAATGCAGGACGTATACACTGCTAGCAAGTGCACCACCCGAAAGGAAAATACACATCCGTGAGAAAGCTGGTGAACATTATAAAGGGATCTGGTGCGAATGTCAGCCTGCTCACTGACAGCAAAACGGAAGTTGCTAACTTCACATCATTAACAGGAAAGAATGTCGATTTACTTCTTGAGAATCTACCACGCCTTGTGTCCTCTCTTCGGACACCAGAGATGAACGAGCACAGTTGTTATGGGATCTTTTCAGAGGTGTGGTAAAAGAATTTGAGCAAGATACTGCAGGGAAAGATCTGCGTCAGGAGACATTAAACGTCCTAACTATGTTTCTGGATCTGGGAAACAAATGCAATGGGTATGGACAGGAGAGCCCGTGACCCCGTATATACATGTTTTTCCGCATCACGCGGCGATGAACCACATGCAGCAGCGCTGACTAGGATGGCTTTCTAGCCAAGGACTAGAAAAGAAAAATTGCGCCTTAGAAAACCTACATCATCGGCGAACAAAGCAAAGGGGACGCAGCATGGGATGGGCTAAAATATGTTAAAGGATAGAAGAAAATTCATCTGCGCTACAGGCTAGGAGATATCAGAAACGTGACGTCACGTACTCCGAAGAAGGTGGCATCCAAGAGACAACAGGAAAGAGGCCCGGTTTAAGTGTGGAACTCGAACTCGAACAGCGCGTGTCACGCATGTTAGATGTGGACTCTATGACGCGAGGTGAGCTAAGAACGGAAATCGGGAACGACGTCCAAAGATCCAGATGACGGCAAGCTGAGGCAAATGTTGCGAAACAGTTTGAGTAACGTGGTTTGAAGTGCCCCCGTTTATTTTGGCTTCAAAGCTAAAGGAGGACATTATGATCGCATATGCAGCCATGCGAAGTTTTTCCCAACATGAAGAGGACACTAACTCTGATGTGTAAATCAAATGTTCATCGTGCTTCATTCGTATTTATTCGACTCATAGGTACTAGCAATCGATGCTACACAACTGACGTTTACGTGGTGCACGCAGTTGCTTATCAACCAGTCAATAAACTTTTCTTCACACCTACAGAAACAAAGATGTAGAATGAAAAAAGACGCGATAGCGAACAACACAGTCCCAAGCTGTACTGCTGAAAGCGCGAGCATGTACGGCTGGATCAAGATTGTAAATCTTCAGAAGAACGCTGATAAGACAGCACACCTGCTAGCACCCTCTCCACAGACGGAAAAAAAAAGCCAGGAGTACGGCTGTCGAGGAACACGTGGTATTAGGCTGCAATCGGGATAGATTTGATCCACTACGGCGTCAGCTGTATTAGGTATGGAAAATAAAAGACAGGAACGCAGAAACGATATTTTCCTTTTTTTCGTTGTCTGAAATTGTGCTTATTTTGATGGATTTTGATAGATACATTTTGAGAGATGACAGCAATAGAAAGTCGCCAGAAAATCGCAACTCAAACTCAAACTCAAACAATAGAAAATCATGATCTCTTAACTTTTTTTGTTGTAGTTTCGAGGTGAACGACAAATCTACAGTATCTAAAAAATGCAGATGACATTGACAAGGCAACGAGCATTATTGTGATCAAAAGAGAGCAGAGTAATGCGTTATAATACAAATGGGCGAAGTGACCGCCTTTTACAATTGCGTCTTCCTCGCTAGAGAGCCTCCTGCGTTCGTGAGGAAGCGTGACATCCTATAGCTGTATCATGAATTGTCTTCAGGTATTAATTCCCTTATTCCCTTATTAATTCCCTTCCCCCTCCCCCCCCAAAAAAAAGAAAAAAGGAGAGAGCGCGAAAGAAGAAACGAAAACGAAGCCTCTCGGATATCTTTCCTAGCCGGTCGCATCAGTGTTCGATGGCTAACTAAAATGGTATACTTAATTAGCTTCACTAATTTTCAAAGACTGACCCAATGACAGCATCGAAGCCCTTGGAGTCATTGTACACTCTCTATGACCGACACCTTGGTGTCTATAATTACGAACCTATCCTCGATAAACTTGGTTGGACAACCTTAGCACATCGTAGAACCTCAGATATCACATTTTCCTGTGCAAAGTAGTACATGTCGTCTTAAGCTGTCGTTGGTCTATTTTCTGCCGTTCATTTTAGTTATTTCTTGTATTTGCATCCTTCCTTCTGTGATGGTTGTGGGCACACCTGAGAAAAGGAAGAAGCTCGGGGGAAAACGTAGAAGGTGTGACGTAACGGGCACAGACGGAGGTGCACGGGCGATTGTGTTCTGGAAGCGAAGCATTCCTGGCTGACGGTCGGCGTCGTCTTGGGGGTCCTACCGCCTGGCTCTGAGTTTGAACGTCCACCTGGTCCTGGGTTCCTGGTGCTGGATGCGGGTCTGCTCTACCGGGTTCTGGCTGCTGGTGTGCTCCACCGGATTCTTGCCTCTGGCTCTGGGTTGCGTGGTTGCTGGCGTTGCGAGGTCCGCCCCGAGGGTTACCCATGCTCACAGTAAAGTTTCTGATTACAACCTCGTTTGACTCTTGTCTCATGCTGGCTTCTATCCGAATTACCCTGAGGGCTCTGGCGGCTACGTCCAGTGTAGGCACTGTGAATTGACCAGGTGTCACGTAGGTTGACTCACAGTCTGCCGCATCACAATTTTGGCGTCCGCGACAGGACGTTACGCTGACAGAGTTCTCAGGTTTCGGTGCTAGCATGAGCGGAGAGTTGGAGAAGTGGATAGCGCTTGGGAAATCACTAGGAGTGCGCGACGACGAGCTGAGGGAATGGGTCGAGGAGCAGAGAGCAAAGGAGAGACAGACGAGGGCAGAGGAGCGGGCTGCGCGAGCAGCAGAGAGGCAGTTGGACGAACGAGTACTGCTAGCTGAGGAGCGTGTACTCGCGTTGCGTGTCCAGGCCGCGAATCAGGCCACGGCAGCCGTTGGCCCTGACTCGAGCAGCACAGCTAGTGAGAGGTTTCGACCGGGTTCGCACAAAGTGATGCCTGTCTTTGATGAAAAGAGGGATGACTTAGACGCATATTTACATAGGTTTGAGATAGTGGCAGAAGGACTGCGTTGGCCCAAGGAGCAGTGGGCAACAGCCTTAAGTTTATCTCTGGCAGGAGAAGCGCTGGCGGTGTTTGGACGGCTGTCGCCACAAGAGTCTAATGATTACGAGAAGGTCCGAGATGCCCTGTTAGAGACATTTCGATATACCGCAGAAGGGTTTCGGGAAAAGTTCAGGTCATCGACGCCCGATAAGAAAGAGACAGCCAAGCAGTTTGGGGCACGCCTCACGCACTTCTTCGATAAGTGGGTGGAGACATCCGAAACACCTAAGGAGTTCCCGTCGCTGCGTGACTTAATGTTACGGGAGCAGTTTCTTTTGAAGTGTCCTCCGGCTTTGGTCGTATTTTTGAAAGAGGGCGAATGTAAGTCACTTGAAGAGACCTGTAAACGGGCTGATAAGTATTTGGAAGCCCAGGGCTTGAGAACGTTGGGAAAGGCTGAGGAGGAGCCGGTAGCACCTAAGAGTATCGCGAGAAAGCCTACAGGTTGTATGTTGTGTGGCGAGATGGGGCACAGAGCCTCGGATTGTAGGACAGCCTCCACTAGGCAAAGGCAAGGGGCCTGTTGGTCATGTGGAGAGACAGGACATAGGTCAGTGAATTGTCCGAAGAGAGGACCGGAAAGCGGCGCTAAGAACGCTTGTGTTATGGGTGTTGGTTCAGGTCTTGTGAACGATGGTAGCCTTAGTTATCGTGAGCAGCCGCTCGAGGGTCGGTACACAGGATGCACCACGGTACCCAAAGAGTATGTAGTAAATGCTGTGCATTCCAGAAATGGTGACCGGCGTACATCGCTACGGTGGAGTAAAGGTAGAGTCAATGGGCAGTCTGTCAAGGTACTCCGGGATACCGGTTCAAACATGGTCATAGTGAGGAGAGGTCTGGTAAAAGACAGCCAGCTGACTGGTCGTTATGTGGAGGCACGTTTGGCGGACGGGACGCCGCGCTGGCTACCAGAGGCAGTCATAAGTATTGCGACGCCGTATTTGTCGGGGAATGTGGTGGCGTACTGCATGAATGCGCCGATAGGTGACTTACTGGTGGGCAATGTGACGGGCACGAGGAGAACGGAGCGGAAGTCTCCGGAGCCTGCAAAATATTCAAGAAGTGGGGCCCATGCAGTCGTAGGTGCTGTTCCACACAGATCGAGGGAATTCGATTGTGCTAAACGGTCAAAGGCAACTCAGATTTGCCCCTGGTTACACAACTCCGTTCCGAAAGAACAGTTGAGGCGTCAACAATGTATAGACAAAGGTGACTACAGGGGTTTTGGTTCCAACAGCAGACAGTGTACCACAGTGAATGAGAGTAGTGCACGGGGTATTTGGGCTGGCCAGCAGGCCGGCGTCAGACGTTGCTATAGCGAACGTTGTACTAGCGGTACTATGACGGGGAGAGCATGGTACAGAAGTGAAAAGGGCAATACGTAAGTGGTGTACAAACGGTTTAGACAGTATAATAAGCCTGTGGTTTCGTTGTGACCAGCATTCTCGTGGAGGGGCTTGGTTACAAGTATGTGGTGTGTCTTTGTATTTTGAAGAATTTCAAATATGTATCTATACAGCTTGAGAGGAAACGACAGTAGTGCGCGCTCTTGAAAGTGGGTCGCATGCAGTCTTCGAAAGTTGTTCGTCAGAAGGGAGTGTGAGAGTTGTTGAACTGACATTTTCCTGGAATGTATATGTCGTTTCGCAAATCATTTTCATTCAAATCGCTCCATTTTCATCGGGTTCATGTAGTGTGCTACACCCCGGCAGTCGGATTTAAAGTACAGGTTGTGTGAGGCTGGACCAGAGTGTGTGTATTGACGTTGATGTTTCGCACTATAGCTAAAGTGACGTAACGCTTTGTGTTTCTTTGAATCTATATATTTGGTTGACAGTTTGCAGTCAGAAGTGGCTAGGAATGGTCATTGATATGTTTACGTCTACTTTAACGGGCATGATATTGAGACATTGGTATCGTATCAGAACATTGAGATTTAGAAGAATGGACAAGAAGGACATTTCGGTTTCCTATTTGGTGGCAGCAAAGTGCAAAGTGTCTGGATTAATGTTTTGTGACGTGGAATTGTGATTTTCTGAAGACATTGAACAATTTGTGGTTGTGCAATGTCTTGCGACGTGGGGGGTTATTGTGATGGTTGTGGGCACACCTGAGAAAAGGAAGAAGCTCGGGGGAAAACGTAGAAGGTGTGACGTAACGGGCACAGACGGAGGTGCACGGGCGATTGTGTTCTGGAAGCGAAGCATTCCTGGCTGACGGTCGGCGTCGTCTTGGGGGTCCTACCGCCTGGCTCTGGGTTTGAACGTCCACCTGGTCCTGGGTTCCTGGTGCTGGATGCGGGTCTGCTCTACCGGGTTCTGGCTGCTGGTGTGCTCCACCGGATTCTTGCCTCTGGCTCTGGGTTGCGTGGTTGCTGGCGTTGCGAGGTCCGCCCCGAGGGTTACCCATGCTCACAGTAAAGTTTCTGATTACAACCTCGTTTGACTCTTGTCTCATGCTGGCTTCTATCCGAATTACCCTGAGGGCTCTGGCGGCTACGTCCAGTGTAGGCACTGTGAATTGACCAGGTGTCACGTAGGTTGACTCACAGTCTGCCGCATCACACCTTCATCATCTTCACATAACGTTCCACGGGCAGTGGTGTAGGGTACGCACCTCCGCGGTGAAACACCCCATCTCATCGTCATCATTTATGGTTGTTGTTGTTGTGCCGTTCACTCCGACCACACCTTTATTTTATGTTTTGTTTGATTGCTCACAGTTTAGCAGATACCAACAGAGTTCGTAACAGCCATAATGTACACACGTTTGCTCTTTATAACAACCTCAACGATGTTAGCTCTCCTAACAGCTGTCAAGTTTTTAGTTTTTTGTATCCTATACCCTTACCATGTTACACAGAAATCTTTGCTCTCCGTATTGTTATTTCTTGTTTGTCTTCACTTGTAGTCTCTTCTGCGCCGAGCCATTTCCCAAACCTGTGGTTGCGCGTGGCCTTGAACGTAGGCTTCGCCGCAACGTGCTCGTGCGGCGATGGAAGGCTCCTTTACAGGTTCAAAATTTGGAACCCGAATGGAACCTTGAAGATGCCACTATTCATGCCCAAAAAATTGCTCAAAAGTTTTGTCCTGGCAGAGGCAAGATGCAATTAGAGAACGAATGCAAAGCGCTGCCAGCAGAATATGTAGCACGCGCTTTTCGTTCCAGAATACACAGGCTCTATGAGAGCCGTTTTAGGTGAAGCCTGCTTTACGTTTTGTCCCTAATTCTTGGGCATGTCCCGTAGACCAAGTAATCCATGTTTTTTAGACAAAGAAAAAATACTTTCATTCAGTCCTCGTCAAGTTAAGGACTCCCTTTCATGAAGAACATATAGCCATCACGAAATGCTGCACGGTCGAATCAGGCGGAGTCTGCTTTATATGTGTAGATCATTCTTACATACGAACAGAGCGCAAAAGATTGCAATAATCTTCAAGGATATTTAAAAAAGAACTTCTGCTTACGCACTCAAAACGCAAGCAGAAACAAAGAAAAAGTGTACTCTTCAAAACACCCATAGAAACACTATGCAAGCCATACACGCAGGCACCGGCGGACACGAAAGTCTCCCCCCCCCCACCCCGAACGATCGCCCCGCCACCACGCGCCGCTCGGCCGCCGAAATGAAGTTCTCGCGCAAGTTTCCTGACCAGAAAGAGAATGTTTTACTCAGGTTTACGAAGAGGGTCTAAGAGCCGCTGGAGTAATGTTCTATGAAATGAATGGATCGAACACCATGGATACTTGTCAGTAGCCAGTAGTCGGCTCTTTTTATGAGCGTTACAACATTTCTTTTTTTCTATCTGTCTTTGCTTACACCAAACCAAGCAACCACTTGTCGCATATTTGTGACGATTTCGGAAGAGAGGAATATGGGAGCCAGACCAGAACAGTCATCAGAACAAGAATTTGGATACGTCTTTGTGGCTGATATTATTGACTTTGAGGTACTTGACTGTGAACGAGAACTAACCTGATGAGAGATATGTCTCGAGTACAATACAATCTTCATAATCCAAAGAACCACTGCAATGACTCACGGCGTATCCTGCGTAGGTATGATCATTTTGGGATTCAGATCCACTCCGCGACATCTCATGATTGCCAAGCACTCGTTGTCTAGGAATTTGTTCTACCTGTATGTGTAGAACATGTAACTAAGAATTACGAAATCAAATACATGCATTACCAGATTACTCATGGTTTTCACATACTACGCCACCGCAGACATAGAAACAGATATGGCACGGGAATGCTCCGGTGTTCTTTGTGCAATTGGTGCATTTTATAACAGTAACGTGGCCCAGGCTTTTGTTTTTCCTGTTCCCCGGGCTGTACATTCTCAGATATTGCAAGGAAACAGGTGCAAGGTCGTGCACAGCGCATGTAATCACGTTCGTCGCCAGAAGAAGCTACTATGACACTTTTCCTCCGCCAGGGGAGAAACGCGGCGCTACTGCCGCCCTGCCAAACTTCTGGTGAACGTCCATGACTATTTTGCTTCGGAACCGTTCCCTCCCAACGTGTCCCATCGTCATTGAAGTAATTCTTGTTGTTGTTCCATGTATACGAAAATGACCTGGATTTGATTGATTGATTGGTTAAGGAAAAACCAGATTTATTTTGCACAAATGGGGCACCAGCACGCGTGTTCTTCCGTCGATGTTACGACAGCCGTCGGTTCAAACACTGGTCCTCGCTGGTTGGGCGAGCAATATCACTCGAAGGACTACGGATACAACGTCTAGCTAAGCAAAACACTAAACAAACAATTTCCGCAAATAAACTGTATGATTTTCCTCACAATGTCTCGTTTTGCAATAAATAATACCACAACCTTGTGTTATGCATAATGTTTTCTTTGACGTGTTTCATATACCCTCCGTTAATATGACAATTTGCTATATGACCAATAAGTATCTGCGGTAACGGTCGTCGTCATATTAACGGGGTTAACTGTAATAAAAAATGGTGTCGATGTGTGCCATCGTTTCTGTCATGCGAGAGTTCTGCATGACACCATGTTCCTGACTTGTTTGCATGCTCAGCAATGAAAACGTTTGTAGCATGGCATTTTCGTCGTGTGGATTTTTTCCCTATAAATATAATGACTGCGGATATAGTCAATATCCATGCGGATGCGGTCACGTCTCTTACATGCGCGGGTATAGTGCGGTTACGGATACTGTCAGTGTTATTCAGGCACACCTAATTCATTCTGTACAACAATCAGTGTTGTACAAAGCGGCACTACTACAGCGCCGTTACCGTATTCGCTACCTTTTTCAGTAGCGGAGTAGCGATAGCGCTACATTTTAAGTTAGTAACGGGAAAAGTATTTCCGTTACAAATGTGGGTAGCTGAGGACTCTTTTTCCGCTACCGTTACCGCTACTTTTCATAACATGGGAGACGTGGAACATGGATCAAAAGTGGGAGAACGGCGAAGCAGAATATTTTTCTTGTTATTCCTTTTAGTTACTTGGCAGACTCATGTGACGATCTTCCTCACTTTCAATACCTCTCATACTACTTCACTAACCCTTCGCTGTCGAATATTTAGGAATACAATTCGTGCGTATTCTGTGCATTTTTTACCTTTTTAGCTCACATTTGCACAACACAAAGACGTATGTATAACATACCACATAATATGGGGTACGATGCTAGTTTCCGTCATACAATCAGTTGCAAGACTAGTGTGAGCGTGTTGATATATTTCAAACTATGTTTCGCAGCTTTATTGTTCGTCGTGTCGTCTGGAACGGGACTGCCGGCCCAGCGCTACGAAAATACAGGGTGTTTCACATCAAGGAATAAAAATTCTAACTGGTGACGTATCGCCGGAGGATTGTGGGATTTTCGGCAATTACCTTCTGGAAACTTTTGTCGCCATTTAGGAATGCTTTGGACAATTTTTAGTTGAGGGAAATCTATTTTTTTCAATCGAACTTTGAAAATTGCCATGCGAACCTGACCTTTTTACAGACGTATGAAGTCCTCCACGGATAACCACAGACCCAACAAAAACTATGCAGAGTATAGCAACAGAAGTAGTTAAAAAAATAGTAAAAGTAATGCTTCAGCCTGCTTGATTCTCGCAAAAAAGCGCAAGCGGAAGGTGCGGCGAAAGGAAGAAGTGTTATCCCACTTCTTGTTTTGTTGGCGCACTGCATCGCCTAAAAACGAAGAACAGGTGCTACGCCCGTCTTGCTGAAGGACTCAGGCAGTCCCACGGAACTGCCAATGGTAAACATCCCCAAGAAGCCTTCATTGGGGTCGCAATAGTGTATTAACCAAAAATTCCCAACCCGCTCCTAGAGTACAAGGGAGCGAAACGCTTTTGTGGCGATGACGGACATACGCCTCAGCAACTCACACTGCCTGCAATACCTTGAAAGCACCTAGCGTCAGAGAAGAGACATCCCTTCCTATCAAACATTGTGCGTTTTTTTACTTGACCTGCCGCAATTCCGTTGTCATTATAGGAACCAGCGACATTTTAGCCCGAATGAAGCGTCGGATCCGAGTGTCGCGCATGCGCATTACATTAGTTGTAGGACGCGTGATTTCACTCAAACGACCATGTTCTCAGTCGATTCGACTGATTGGCACTGGCATCGCGAAGCAAGATGGCGGCTCTCTGCAGCAAGTGGAAGGTTAAGTTGTTGAGTTGCAGTGCATCATGTCACACGTGGGATGCCACGTATGTTGACTGTTTCGAACAATGTGTATCACCTGCGGGAAGGTAATGTTGGATGTAACACCGTATTGAATTGGTCATTTCAAACGCTCCAACGTCCAATCTTGTCGTGCTGCTTGGACATTTTGTACAACACGGGAACGTTCCATTTTCAGTCAATATTGGGTGTACACGGGCAATATGGGGCCCATATTGCATGGATTTTCCTCATATTGGCTTAAACTTGGCAATGTGGGGCCCATATTCCAAAATTTGAGCCAATATGGAGAAATCCTGGCAAAGCTGGTCCTATATTGGAACCGTATTACCATCCAATGTGTGTGTGTGTGTGTGTGTGTGTGTATCGCCAATGACCTGTCAATATGAGTCCAATATTGTGTTCTGCTTGGATCTTTGGAATAGGAGTTAGCATCAAGAAATTCATAGGTCCCGCCGTTATACTAGCCAATTTACATTTCATTCCTGTGATCTTTCACATTCAGGAGTCGTTAATCACATTTGTGAACGAATCACTATTGTGTAGTCCCCGTGTATTCTCTCACTTGATACCTGTAGGTTGTAGCTTATACACATTTTTGTGAAATATTGAAGCTCTGGTCATCAACTGCGTTTCATATACGAGACAAAATGATTGCTGAATTTTAAAAGGTAACTGAAAGACCCTTGAATTTTTGTTCAAAAATTCAGTGGGAACCATGTGGTCGGCACCTTCCACATCCGCACTACCGCATACCTTCCCGCGGCGAATGGCACTGTCGAGCGCCTCCACCGCCACCTCAAGGCAGCTTTATGTGCCACCGGTCCCTCCACTTTCTGGGTTGACCGCTGGCTCGCTCATGCTTCTGGGTATCCGCATGGCCGTCGAGCAAGACCTCCGCTGTTCACCAGCGGTGCTCGTTTACGGCGCAACCCTACATCTCTCTGGCGCATTCTTCTGCGCCATACCACTAGACGCCCTGCCGGACCCATCCTTCTACTTGTCCAACCTCCTATCTACATTTCCGGACTTCCAATGCTGCTCTCTACGCTCCACGTCCCGACACGCCGTTTTGCAGAGCCCAGACGTGGCCTCAGCAACGCAAGCCTTCGTGCGCCGCAACGCCGTCCGAGCCCCCTTCAGCCTCCCTACGATGGCCCCTACCTGGTCTTGGATCGACGCCCGAAGTACTTTCGTCTTGCCCTTCCCCGCGACCCGGACAGTGTCTCCACGGACCGCCTTCAGCCGTCCTACCTCGGGGTTCCTGCGGCCGCCACCACACCCCGATGACGTCTTCCCCACCGGCCTTCTGGATGCCACCACCCCCTCTGTACCTCACCCCGGTCACGTCCACTGGCACCCGTCCACTCATTATCTCGTCCGCTCGTGTGATTCAATCATCACCTTTTCTGCTACCGCGAGGGCCGTGCGCGAGGGTTAGCCACGTAGCGACCTGCTACATACAGTCACATCTTACTTATCATAATCTTCTTCCGCGGCATGGGCCATGGTCTTCAACTTTCACATAGCGATCATTAAAGTTCGCGCGCTCCAAAGCCGCTGTGGCTCTAAAGCTCGTAGCGAGTCACGGGCCGAAGTTATGATTTATAAAGATGAGTGCGGTGCTGGTATACCCGCGGATACCCGCGGGTATCCGCGCAAGATTGCTCTTTGTGGGTACACATTTACGTGTCGGGGCGGGTTGCGGGTAAGGCGCGGGTAGACCCGCACTGCCTCCGCGGATTACGCGGGTATACCCGCAATACCCGCAGGCACAAAACCAGCCTGTCGGCTTTTGGTGTACGACCCGATTTATCGCGAACATTGTGCCCAAAATATTTTCCAAGGCGTTCCATATCCCGTCCTTCCGTGGTGTACGAGATGATGACAGCTTTGTCATTTACTGGCACCACGTTCTATGCTTACTCTTTGAGAGAGGGAGGGCGAGAGTCCAGCTGATTATGAGACCGGAAAGGGGAAAAATGGGGTAGGGTATCGCCCCTGGCGCTGAAACTCCCCATTCATCATCTCAAAATAAAGTTGTTATTGTCACTCTTTGGATATGTTTGCCACATAGGGCTAAATTTGGCTATCTTTCGACACGACGACTCGCTTCGCGTTAGTAAGCTCGCAACCATGTGAACAGTCGCCACAGCGTCTGACTGATAGAAAAGTGGCTGGCTAACGGACAGTGTACCCATCATCAATAAGTCATTTCTTGCTGTGACGATCATGTGGCGTAACTGAAACATGCGTGCGCATTCAGCTCCGGATGCACCTGCGGGTATGCGGGTACCCGTCGGGATATGCGGATGCGGGTTGCACCAATGATATTGCTGCGGATGCGGGTGCGGATGCGTGCCGTGGTTCCGCGGCTGCGGTGCGGTTGCGGGTACAAATTTTCATACCCGCATCTCTAATGATTTAACGCGCGTAATGGGATAACGATAAGTTGAAGATCGGGGCCCAGGGGACGGATGTTCAACTTCTCGTTATTCCATAACGAGCGTTAAACGTGTGGCGGCCCGCGGACGACGATGAAGACATGCCTGTGCTGTGGCGCGCCACTGTGCGTGGCAGCCAGTTCTACTGGCACCGTCCTAGCGTGAGGCCACGACCCGCTGGGACATTCCATCATTGCCGGTCAGGACTCGTGTAGAGGGATACATCGTCTTCTACATTTGGTGACCGGACAGCGAACACCTCAGTCCGGTGTAGAAATCGGCTTCCTACCATCCCAAATTTCATAACGACCATTATCATCTGGCAGCAACGATGGCGCTAGGGCCGTGTGTCACCGAGCACGTCTCTCCACCGGGGCTCGTAATAGTAGGCTACGCTCGCTTCTGACCCGGCACCCTTCGGCTTCAACGCCCCGTACCGGTCACGGTACGCCGTGGTCCCGCACTCTTCTCCAGGACTCCACGTACTTCGCGATGGCACCCCCGTGCACCACCAGCGACCGTCGAATAAGCAACACGCTCCACTACCGGTCTCGGTACGTCGCTGTCCTTACGCCCTGACGCCGCACATGGGTCAGCTCGGCAACGCTTTCCTGAAGACGCTCGCGGAAATGCCTCACGCTTCCCCCATCGTCCTGCTACCACCTGACACGACGCGACATGATCACTGGCGCAGCAGCACGCCGCACAGTGCACTACATCGCCAACGAACGTCCACACTCTCTATCCTGCCGCCACAGCTGCCACGAACTCAAGCCCTATGCCAAGCTGTCCCTTGTTCACGTGCCGTCGTCATTCCTCCCGTCTTAGTATCGACGCGGACGTCAGCCACTCAACCGCAAGCGCAGCTCCGCGTCTGAGGGGAGGGAGTGATGTGGCGGCCCGTGGACGACGATGAAGACGTGCCTCTGCTGCCGCGCGCCAGTGCCTGGCAGCCAGTTCTACCGGCACCGTCCTAGCGCGAGGCCACGCACATCTACGCGCTGGGACATTCCATCATCACTGGTCAGGACTCGTGTAGAGGAACACCATCTCCTCCACATACGGATCACTTCTTGCATCACACTAAATGCAGTAATGAGCGAAAAGAAAGTTAGGGGCACGCATAAGGAATACCCTGTACATTCGAAAAAGGCATTTTTATTTACTATCGAATACAAAATGCGGACTGGTTTAGCATTCAACGCAACATATAATTATGTTAATAAGAGAAGTACTTCTTGGGCCGTATTCAGCTCATGTCTGCTCATCTCTTATCCATGTGGCACCGTATTGCAGTACGGGTGAGATCTCCAGTGTTCCACCGTTGAAAAGAAGATGTTCCAGCGCAGACTGGTCCGTCTTGATGCCATTCAAAAGGGGGACAGTGAAGGAATTTTCTGTCCTCGTCATTGCTGCAACGAAAGAGGTTCATGACGATCGTTCTCTGTTTTTATTTCACTTGTGCATTTGCCTTACGGGGACTATGAAATTGCGCGAACACCCCATCAAAATTTTTGCTGAAAGCACTTCTTCCTGCCGAGTAACTCCCAGGCGTTTTTTTTTCCTGCGCCGTTTTCTAACCGCGCACACTTGAAGTCGTCTCTGGACCTCCTCTTCACTTCCTTTTTGTTGTCGCGCTCTCCCTCTCGCTTCTTGACAATAACACGCGAGGCCCCAACTTCCTAACTACGTTGTGGTGGAGCCAGGTGTAAGAGCTCCGTATGCTTGTCAACTTATCGTTCAAATTCTCTCGCGAGAAAACCATTCGAAAGTAAAACTTCCGTTGTGTTTCCAGGAGCGTCTCTTCCTCCAAATAAAAACGAGACAAAAATAATTTCATGATCCCTTTAACAAGCCGAGGGAAGTACGACAGAGCAGCAAGGAAAATTCTAGGAGCTCATGAAAAACTTTTGAATAGGTGACAAACATTCTTCTCGTAGGTAACATTTCCTTGAGTATCAGGAGGAGACACGAAGACCTACAAGTTCATTATACCTGCTCGATTGCCTCTTACTTTGCTAATCATGCAGTAGAAAGGTATATCCTGGTATGGGATTCGATGCAGTGCTAGCGTTCACATTTCGTTGTCTTGTTGATGGCATGTAATATTGTCTTCTGTGCCCGTACGTTTTGCAGCGAACAGAGTCGCTGTAGCGTTACACGTAGACGACGAAGGAGGCAACGAGCCCAGTGGTTTATCCAGAGTCACAAGCACAAGGGGTATGGCGAAAAATTTGGGGGCGGGGCATTATTACAGTTACGTTGTATCAGCTTTATGTATCATTACCTGTAAGGGTTTGTGATTATGTTGGCCTTGGCTTCCACTAGGGGTCGGTGAGAGCAGTAGTGTCTGTTCCATTAAAGGTTTGTTTGTCAGTCAGTGCTTCGTGTGTGTGTCGTCCTTTCGTGTCCCCTGCACTGGGGTTTTATCGCTTTTAAAATGTATCATTACCGACATGCGTTAGAGCCGAGATAACACTGGCCCCTCTGTAGGGGTTGCACAAGGAAAAAACTTTGGGGTATTGTCATACATTAGGGGTGAGTTGGGGGTGCATGGGCTCTGGATAAAGCACTGAACCAACCTCGTGCTCAGAACCCCAAAAGTCGTCTGAGTTCCAGTAACTCCAGCGACCCCATTCTGTTAATGAAGTAGTTGGTCCCCCCCCCTTTCTATGGTTATTACACCCGTGATATGTGAAATGTTGTAATCTGCTTACGTTTCCACCTTGACCTCCCGCACTTGCATCCTCTTTTCATGAAAGCGGTTAATGCAGTGAAATTGCCCTGGATTGCCCTGAACGCAGAGTCTTGCACTAAAGGAAATAATGTCAAATAAGAAAGAAACATCGGTTTAGGATCATTTATGCTGTTACACACGTATATCATTCTTTATCATCATCTACCAGATAGCTCGTGTTGGTATACGGATACCAAATTCCCGATAGAAAGGGAGTTTTTTGGAACCGGAAGAGGCCCTCCGATTTCGACTCTGTGTCGCTGTCAGCCAATGAGAGCGCAGCCCGCTGTGACAGCTGTTGGGAAATGATACCTTATAGGTACCAACGACTCTCTAAGCATGAAACGGAACCCCTTTCCGAATTCATCTCATGAAATGAATTTGGCGAGCAGACAAGATGTCACAGTGACTCATTCAATTCCTCCCATCTCTCATAGGTGCCGGGAACCGTACCATGGGGAGGCGTCCATTTCACTGAAACACTTCGAAGGACGCTCCATTGCCTGACGTATAGGGAACCGGAGTCGGAGTTCACGATTCTCTAAACCTCTCTAATGCATGCAGTTCTAAAGGAAATAAAACCGTTCCGACGTTCCTGGCACGTGTAACGAGTTTTTCGGTTAACCACAACTTTAAAGACAAATGAAACATGACTCTGTTTCCGTAAAAACACGTGACCGTTTATGCCGTGCTGTCTGGCTGTTTTCCCAGGCATTTTTTTCCTCAGACACCGCAAGGTAAATGCCAGTACAGTTCCTTGCGAAGTCGGCCCAGGACGCACGAAGTCCCTCGAAAAACGTTCTGCCGCAGGGGCTGGCAGATCGTTCGGCAATAACACGCCACCAAGGAATCAACAAACAACAGTGCATTGACATACCAGGGGAATATGTTTTACTACTAAAATTCTTATGCTACAGGAACGGCGTGCCGCTGACCACGTATCGCTCCGGCCGATCCGGTTGACGCCACCAGCCAAGTGACTGGCACTCCCATTGTCTCCCGCTACGACACGGACTGATGTCGACCTCACTTCCCTCTCTTTCGGGGTCGCCAGAGGAGGCGAGGGATTCTATATGCCCGTGCAGAGCAAAGACCTCGCGAGGACGCTAGGAGTCGCTGATGCCGTAGTCTCGTGCGAGAAGGCGTGATGTTTGTGATAGCCATAGTCATATAATCTTTGTCGCAGCCAAAAAGAAAAAAGACGAAGGGACTTTCACTGCTCCTCTAGAGCGCAAATGAAGGAAGAAATGCAATTTTGCGATATCGTAATCTGCTTAGACGCTCTCAGTACGGCTTAAAAAGGGGGATACTGACGGACTCACGTTCTCTCTGAAGGAAACCGGCCGGGCACTGGCAGTCTGCGAAAGCTAGAAGTCCAACGCTGCCACTTGCGTGGAACGGTTGACCTACCATGTTGGTGATGGGCAAACGCTCTTTCACTGTGCGCCATTTGTAGTTCTTTGAGCGGCCACCTGCAAACGCCACAATGCAAGTCAATTCACTGGCTCTCCTGTATGGTGAAGCCAAGCTTTAGTATACCATGAGGGACTGTTTTAATATAACGTTCACAAAGGAGCACGCATAACATGGAAAACTATTATTTACACAAAAGTAATGATTTCAATATTTCAAAAATGTCGTCGATCAGCAGTTCTTTAGGTGCACGAGACAGCGACGTCTTATCGTTGTTAAGCTATGTTCCATCTGCCGGGCGGGTGCTCTCGGAACCGTGAATGGACAGCAGCAAAAGTGTCCGCACTGCCAGTCGCAGTACTCTCGAGATAATGCCGGGGCTGAGCCTAACGAGACTTCCACGCGAGGCAATCGTTTGTCTCTCTCCGCCACGGACCTTCGTCTTCTTCTTCACTTTCATTGGTTGGTCGTTGCCGTCCGTCGTCGTCCGTCACGCAAGGCGCGACTGCTTATAGACAGTGTGCCCACATTTGTGGGGCCGATAACGGCAAGCCCTTTTATCACCACTACCACCACCTCCACCATAGACGGCGGTCATAGACGGCACACGAAAGCGGTCTTCCGTAGGGTGCCTCAATACTCCCTCCCACTGCACACACAGAGAGATCTAGTACTTCGGCACCTTAGGCCTCTGGTGGCCACTTAACGACCTTCTGCCGTTACGGTTGCCGTTGCGCAAGCTCGCCCGGTAGTAAGAACGTAGTTTTACACGCGCCCAGCTACCGCTGAGGCACGGTTTTCATGTTTTATATGCAGATCAAACAAGACGGTGATCTTCTCTGAACCATCTGAACTAATCTAGGACGGCTTGTTAATCAGCCCAGTTGATATCGTCCAAGTACTCAGTTGCCTTCAGGGGCGGATCCGGACCAGTGCTTTGGAGGCGGGGGGCGGGTTCATTATCGAAGCGCGGAGTTGGGTACGGGAGAGGAGGAAAGCTAATGTGTATCCTAGCGTTTTGGGGGGATCGCCCCACGTGGATCTGCCCTGGTTGCCTTGAGGGCTACCTTAGTCCTTCGTCGCCCATTACATTGCGTCGCATGCTGTCGCCCGTTTCCAGGACACTTTGTACCGTGTTTCAATGGGAAGCGGCTGCTCATTGCTATCAAGTACGGAGACAGCGGAGAATCACTGACAATACCCTCCATCTCCATATTTTTCTTTTTAATTCCAGCTCCAACTCCAACTGATAATACGGTGTCAGCACTGCCGCGCTTAATAAAAGCAAGAAAAGGACAGACGTTGGTGACATCTTTTCGGATAGAGAGGCATCGTGCGCCTTCAACCCATTCAGACGCTTGCGGGAGTGCTTAAAGGGACAGTCTCGTACAGCCGGGGCGATTCTGAAACTTAGCAAAAACTATATTCACGAGTACTGTACACATACAACCGTCAAAGTTTCATTCAGAGTGACGAAGTCGTTTTCGAGAAATCTGTCGAAACGTGCTGTAATAGCAGACGACCAAACCTGCACCAGCCTTCATTACACTCTCATGCAACCTCACTCACGCATGACATCGGCCTGCGGGTAAGTCGCACATTGGTTGATCGAAGAGCAAAGCAGCAGTTTGCAGCTGCTGCCGTTGCCATGGCAGTTGCAACTTTCAAAAGGATCTTTGGTTGAGCCATCCCCATAGGTAAAGATGAGTGCGGTGCGGGTATACCCGCGGGTACCGGCACAGATTTGTTCTTCGCGTGTACACATTTCCGTGTCATCGCGGGTTGCGGGTAAGGTGCGGGTAGACCCGCACTGCCTCTGCGGATTACGCGGGTACCGCAATACCCGCAGGCGCAAGACCAACCCGTCAGATTTTGCTGTATGACCCGTTTCATGGCGATCATTTGGCCCAAAATACGAGGGGTGTTCAAGTCAAACCGGGACTTTCTCTCTCCTGAGTGTGCAAATGGCTCGCGCTACTTCTTTTTCGTCATTTTCACACGCGACCACCACGTGGTGGTTCAAAGTTTGTGTAAAACAGAAGACACGTGCTGGACAAGATGGCCGACAATGAGGTGAGCGCGCACCTCGAACAGCGTGTGGCGGCCCGTGGACGACGACGGCGACGCGCCCCTGCTGCCGCGCGCTACTGCGCCTGGCAGCCAGTTCTACCGGCACCGTCCTAGCTGAGGCCACGTCCATCTGCCCGCTGGGACATTCCATCATCGCCGGTGAGGACTCATGTAGGGGAACACCACCTCATCTACATTTGGCGACCCGAACGTCGTCCTCCACATTTGGTGACCCGAACAACGAACACCATGTTCGGGTGTAATTCGGCCACTCAACATCCTAAATTCTTCGGCAAACCAGCAGCGAACCACCCTCTAGCAGACAAGGCGCACCGGGACCACTGTTTCACCGGGGACCCGCAGGGAGACAGAACACAGCAAGCTCAGTTTACGGTCTCCACCTGCTTCATGACGGTCCTCCCCAGCACTCCTCTGGCGACAATCAGCACGCAGCGACTCACTCACTCAGCAACAATCAACACTCGGCAGCAATCACTCAGCAAGCACTCAGCGCACTCAACAAGGGTTCAACGCACTCAGCAGACACTCAACACAATCAGCAACTACTCAAGCACCCAACCACTCCACCAATCGGCAGTCACATCTCATCACTGGAACCCGCCCGTATCGCAGCGCTCCTGTTCCCGCCATCCCGCTGCATCAACAGCCACAATCGCAAGCTGTGTCTCCAATCGTCCACCATCCACGAGTCGTCCTCATTCTCCTCTTCATGCAGAGTTGTGCCTAACTCGTTACAAGTAACTCGTTACTTGGTAACGGTTACTTTTTTTGGTAACGAAGTAACGATTCAGTTACTTTTAAAAAAATTGTAATAGTAACGGAATCAGTTACAAAAATTGGTAACTCGTTACTGTCGTTACTCGTTCCTTTTCTTCAGCGCGGGGGAGCACATTTCGGCACTCTGTGTGGCGCAATGCATGCAGATTTGACCTGCGTGACGTGTGACTCAAAGTATTATTGCAGTCCCCCTTTGGATGTGTTGTTGTCATTTCTCTTGTTTTCGTAATCTCCGACCATCACTCCTTCCCAAGAATGGCCACCAACTGTGCTATGGCTACAAAAAACGCGTTTCGACTTCTAGCCTTTTCTTGCCTTTGCTAAGCTTCTGAGTGCTCTAAATTATGACGCAGCCCCTCGTCTGTTTTTGGGAACCGTTGGTGATCGGTGGCACGAAAACCAGTGTTTTTTCTTGTGTTTTCGTAATCTCCGATCACCTCACTTCGGAAACAAGGGAGAAGGACCAGGCAAACTTATATAGACTCATGGTAACGGGCCGAGAGACACGGAACACGAAGGACGGACGACAAATTTCGAGTATCAGCTTCTTCTGAAGTACAATTCCTTATTATTAAAGAGTTGAAGGCAAGTGACGGCATGTTCGTTGGCTCCTTTAACTATGCTGCGGTAACGTAAAAGTAACTTGTTACCTGTGAGTAACGAGAACTCGTTACTTTTGTATGTTGGTAACGAGTAACGTATTTAGTTACTTTTTTCTGAAGTAACGGGTAACGGTATTTAGTTCCTTTTTTTCGGTAACGGGCACAAGTCTGTCTTCATGGTATCGACGCGGACCTCAACCGCATGAACGCTCCGCGTCTGAGGGGGGGAGTGATGTGGCGGCCCGTGGACGACGACGACGCGCCTCTGCTGCCGCGCGCTACTGCGCCTGGCAGCCAGTTCTACCGGCACCGTTCTAGCTGAGGCCACGTCCATCTGCCCGCTGGGGCATTCCATCATCGCAGGTCAGGACTCATGTAGGGGAACACCACCTCCTCTACAAGCAAATTGTCATGAAGTTTCTCGTGAATGAAGGCGTAAAGTCATCTGAAATTCACAAAAGACTTCAGGCTCAGTATGGCCACGATACACTTAGCCGTAGCAAAGCGTTTGAGTGATGCAAACGGTTCCGACACGGCCGTACATCAGTGCAGGACGATCCTGGCCGGGGCGGCTCAGAGCCCAGTGTCAGAGTTCCTGAGAACATCCAACTTGTGGAGCGCCTGATCCTCAAGGACCGACGAATAACATGTCTCGAACTGGCTGGAAAGACGGACCTTTCTGTGGGAACGTTGAACACTATCATTCATGAACACCTCCAATTCCGGAAAGTTAGTGCCCGTTGGGTCCCGAGGCAGCTCTCCGTGTTTGACCGGCAGAGAAGACTGGAAATCTCCCAAGAGCTAAGGTACGGTTTCGACACTGAAGGACAGTCGTTCCTTGATCGGATCATCACGTGCGATGAAACGCGGGTGCACCATTTCACTCCTGAGTCTAAACGCGCATCAAAACAATGGAAGCATCCGGGCTCGCCAGCTCCCAAGCAGTTCCGAAGCATCCCGTCTGCGGGTAAGGTAATGGCCACGGTTTTCTGGGACAAGGCTGGCGTTGTTCATGTTGATTTTCTGCCCAGTGGTACCACCATCAATAGTGCATATTACTGCCAGGTTCTCAGGGATGTGAATAAGGCGCTGAAGCAAAAGCGGCTGGGCCTCATCAGCAAAGGAGTCCTCCTTCTACAGGACAATGCACGCCCGCGTACCGCGCATCTCACGACACGCACCTTACAGGAACTTGGCTGGGAGTTTCTGCCACATCCCCCTTATAGTGCAGACCTCGCCCCCAGCGATTTCCATCTCTTCGGGCCACTGAAGGCGTTCCTTGGGGGCCGCCACTTCAGCTGCGACGACGAGGTCAAGAATGCGGTCCGATCATGGCTGCTACGCGCCGGTAAGGCGGTAGCAGCAAAAAAAAAAAAAAAAAAAAGTGCGGGTGCGGATGCGGGTTTAGCCAATGACATTACTGCGGATGCGGATGCGGGTCGTGTTCCCGCGGGTGCGGTGCGGTTGCGGGTACGAATTTTCATGCCCGTACCCATAGTCTCATCTCTACCCATGGTCTCCCCTTTGCCGTCGAAATGGGGACGCTCAGACGTATACAGGGTGCTGCACGAAAGAGTGACCCCTAATTGATAAAAAAAAAAATCTACGTGAGATGAAAGTTGGAAACCCTGTGCAAGACACTTGTGAAGGTTTTTGCCACCCCAACAGGCGTTTTCTATGAGTGAACTTCATTAAGTACTCTAATTAGCGTAATTAAACTCAAGAATTTACCAAGGAAAGGTAACTTTTTTGCATAAATTAGAAAGCCCATGGCCACATCACACCATTTCAGTCACAAATACAGGATCTTCGACAATGTTTCCAGAAAAATTGAACACCCGGAAACACGTAACCATCGGCCGAAAAACCTTCGCTCCTCAAGGAGTGCTCGTCCAAGTTGCCCTGCCTAAAGTATGATGAGGAGGAAAGGACAAGGCAGAAAACAGCACAGAACATCCGATATCGGTGATTATCAGTAACTGATGGCTGCGAACAGATAAGCTTGCGAAGACAAAATGCGTGATTGGGCCAGTCTCCGCTTTCCTTAGTTTTTTTTTCTGTTTTTCATGCTGTTTCCACGTGCTGTGGGAGTGTCTTCGGGCCTTGCCGATAGCGCCAGCACTGATGAAATCCGAAAACGCGCTTGCAGAGATCGCAAGATATCGTGTGTCAAATAATTGGGGAATAGTTGAAGAAACTTTAAATTAACGATTGGAATAGCATGTTGTGGCCAGGAGCTTTCTAATATAACGCAAAAAAAAGTTACATTTCCTTGGCAAAATTTTGAGTTCACTTAAGATAATTAGCATAATTCACTCCTGCAAACCGCTAGTATTGGTGGCAAAAACATTCAGAAGTGCCATGCAGAAGGTTTCCCATTTTTATCTCACGTAGATTATTTTTAATATTCAGGGGTCACTCTCTCGTTCACCAGCAGCATGACTGAGTGGGCTAAGGCGTCCACTCGTTGGTGGTAACCAAGGTCGTGCTGAAGACTGGGAGGTGGTGGGTTCGAATCCTACCGCCGGCTGTGCTGTCTGAGGTTTTCCCTGGGTTTTCCGAAGACTTTCCAGACGAATGTCGGCACAGTTCCCCCTGAAGTCGGCCCAGGACGCATACTAACCCCCTGTCCCCCACTCCTTTCTGCTATCCTCTCTCCGTCTGTCCACATCTGTACGTCGCTCATAGCCACAGTTGCTTCGCGGCGGTAACACCCAATTAAAAAAAAAAAACCTCTCGTGCAGCACCCTTATATCCGCGAGCCGAGGATGTAGTCCGTGGTGGATTGGCTGTGGGGGTTTCCGAGAATGTCGCGCATCGGATACGTGGAAGCTAAGTAACGTGATTTCTTTCCGCAAGCATTTAATGCGTTTTTTAATTAAACACGCACTCTTTCTCCATGTACGTCGTCAGCGACACTTCATTTCGAAACGTGTGCAACGGGGAGTATATTGGAAGCGCGCGTATTTCTTTGGTCGGAGCTGTAATGCGTTCGCGCGCGCCGATGACGGACGACTTCAGATTTTTCATTGTGGGTGGGGTTGGCCTGCGACTTTTAATTCGTCTCTGAGGATTGACATAGTTGTTCTAGACCAGCAAGTAGGCCATTTTTTTTAGAATGTGCGTCTTTCGCCTGAGAACTGGAAGAAAATGTACGAGAATTTCCGCGGTCCCCAGTTACTTCTGAAAGGAGTCCGCTCACGCCGGTGCATAAGCGCTCTAAAGCAGACGATTTCTGCACCCAATCACGGACTGCCCCACAGGGCGACGTAGCCGTACTTATTGTTGCCAACACATATCGCGGTATGCTCTGTTATCTTTATCAACTTAATTCGGTTATTTAATAACAGTGACGTGCTCTGTCGGGTAACATGAGACAATGGATGTTCTGGGGCTGGAACACATAAAAAGGACACATACAAAACCTCAAGTGCCTAAGAAATCAATGATGAAAGAAGGAAGTATCTGAAAAGGATAGCCAGCTGAATTACCGATCTGGATTACCGATCCAGGGTCCCCCTTGGAAGTCGCTGGGGAGGTGTGTTAGCTTAGCCCAATAGGTAGAGCCCTGGATCGGTAATCCAGCAGATGTGTGTCCGAGTCCTATAACTGGCTAACCTTTTCAGAGACTTCCTGCTTTCATCGTTGTCGGGGGGGGGGTATATTTATTAGACGAAAAGAAAAAAAAAAACGGGAGAACGGTCAGCCAAACGAGACGTCGGCTTGCTATCGTTGTCGGGCAAATTCGCAGTATTCCATTTTTACCAATGGGCAATCGAACGGTACACTTTATGAGAGGGACAGCGGGTAGAGACCGTCCATTTAAGTTATGAGATTGCCCACGCATAGAAACACCCACGCTACTATGAGCGTTCAAATATGTTGCAGTCTATATTGTTCAGCAAAATTTTTGGAAGATGACCTGCAGCGGTGCACCAACGCTCAGGGTCGCTCCTGAGCAGTTTTTGCAGAAGGCCGACGCTGTGCCACAAGTTGCATGAGAGGGTGTTGGGAGGGTTGTACCCGCTTGCTGGGTGTTCCTCAGACGTAAAAACGTCGAGGACTTCGAGGTTGGACCATTACACATCAGAGAACGTTACACGGTTCTACTGCATCTCTGTGCCCATGCTGCGTGTTCTCTGCACGATCGTGTCATAATAGGGCGACTCCCGAAATTGTAGGGCTTAATCTAAAAAGTTGCTTATGTGCCCTGATGTCAAGCTTTACATCAAGCTCGCGAGCTTGATCGGAACACAGGGGTGACACAAACCCGCCATTGTTGTAACTACCCTCAAGCGGTTGCTTTTCGCAAAACCGCCATCTTGTCGTGGTCACACGTCATAGGCAACGTCATTTTGAGGTCATGTGACTTCGTTTTCACGTCGTTTTAGCGCTTGCCGACATGTTTCCGCATGATCGTTTGGCATAAAGTCAAGAGCTCAACGTATTTTGCCAGCGTAAACTATACGGTGCTCCGTCCGCGAAGTCCCATTTCTCATTAAGTACGTCACATCGGCACGTGTGTCTTCTTAACGCGGGGTCGTCATCACATCCTTGGAAGTGGTCAACACTACGGGCCCTGATGTACACAACTGCAGGTTTTACTGCGAGATTATCGGATAAAAATAATTACCAGGAACGGAAAACGTTCAAGACGTCGCACAGAAAGGGCAAACGCGTTGTTTCCAAACGGTTTGGCCGCCGATCACGAGTGCGGCCAGCTTTAAAGGGACTATCGCATCCGTCCTGGTCGATTCCGAAACTGTAGTGCTTTTTTATCCCGCGTTCATCACTGATAATAACGCCGAAAACCCTACGCGAATTGGCAGCGTCGTTCCTGTGTAGTTTGATATAAAACTTGGCAAGAGCAGACGACGCATTCCTGGATTCCCTCTCTGGAAACGTCACGCGGACGAGGCCAATCACTGCGCGCCCTTTCACATGGAGAATGCCAATCACGGAGCGGCCGGAGGGGCCTTGGTAGCCTTGGCAACCGACCGACAGGCGGGCGGGCGAGGCGGAATTCTAGGGGACGGCGTCTTCTCTGTTACCAGCTCGCGGAATGTTGTTTCTGGTTAACGTTGAACGTGTTCGTACAGTCAGGAGCGTAACACCGTGTTTCACGTAACATGGTTACGTCTGCACTCACACTGGTAAGCGAAAGTCAGCGTATTTACCGAGGACTTTTCACTTAGTATAGTGCGATGCGAACGCCAAGAAGACGATCTCGAAGACAATCGCCAGCGCTGCGCTCCCATTCGTGCGCCTGGCTTACGTCATCATCCTGTTGGCTGCAGATGGAATGCGGACTTTTAAAACTCGTTTACTTAATATGTAAGCTGTTTTCGGAAGAGAAATTTGGCAAAGTTGACTCTGAAGCGGTGAGGAACATTACCCTATCGGTATCATACATACGTTCCCGGATGCGATAGTCCCTTTAAGGTCGCGTGCACGGTGAGGCTTGCTGTGACGTGTGAACATGACCTCTCCAGAATGCATTGCGTTCGCCGAGCACGCTTTCGTCTATGGAGCAATACATTGGATGGCACCCCTGTGGTTCGGAAAGGTGTTCTTTGTCCTTCCCTGGGAAGCTTTAGGCCGATCACGTGTCAGGGGTTCGTTTTTACACTAAGCCACACCGGCACACTACACTGTGCTGCACGAAAACGACCAGCAAAATTCGCCAGACCGGTATGGCCAAATGGGCAAAAGCATCCCTTCATTGGTGGTAGCCAAGGTAGTACTGAGGACTGGGAGGTGGTGTGTTCGAACACTACCACCGGCTGTACTGTCTGAGGTGTTCTCTGGGTTTGCCGGCAGACTTTCGAGAGGAATGTCGGCACAGTTCCCCCAAAGTTCGCCCAGGACGCGCACTGATCCCCCTATCCCCCCACTCCTTCCTACTGTCTTCTGTCCATCTGTCTACGTCTGTACGCCGCTCATAGACACAGTTGCTTCACGGTGCTCACATGGATTAAAAAATCCGCCATCTGACACACCATATTCCGTGAACAACGTTAGTGTGCTGTTGTGCTGAAATTTCGGCCCACGTAAAAAAAAAAAAAATACAAAAGAAAGAAAACCAGGTGGGCGAAGTTAATTCACAGACAGACCACTATGGCGTCGCTCATCATCATAATTGTCTCGCGACGTAAAGCCCCGAATTATCCAGGTCGTTGCATCTAGAACAGATGCGCTATCTTGTCTTATCACCTTCGATGCGCTGCCGTTTCTTCTTGCCCACTGATGCTGCAAAAGCGCCACTTGCAAAGCAGGAACGCACTTTCCTTACCACTCCCGACTTTGGTTAAACGTTGCTCTCTCGAGCACGCTCTTTAGTGATGCCTGTGTCGTTGTGGAAAGATCTGGCACATTTGGCGACAAGCTCGCTATACTCAAGCAAACTGCGGGCGATGTGCAGGCAGTGGGAAGGAGACGCATTGTGCAAGTTTGTGCATTTGGAACATTTTGATGACTGCATGAGCGACTGACCGGTGTATGAAGAACGTCTTTCCGCGTTTCAAGTCGAGGTTTATGCCCTTGTTAACATCAGTGGTGGTAAAGTGTATGCTTCCAACTGAGCTCCACAGGAGTACTTTTTTGCTGAAGTCATTATAAGACCCAGAAGAAAAACCATTTGACTCCAGAAAGAATGAAAATGACATGTTCGAGTAGCTTAGACATAATACACGTGGACGACACAGCCAACTTCACCTAGATACAGAAAGCCTGCTTATTCGTTAACATGACGTAACAACTAAGAGTCAGCCAATTAGGATCGTGTTTTCAACGGCAGTAGCCAATCACGAACGTGCCACCGAGCCACGAATCACAGTTGGCTTTATGGGCAACTGTCGTCTGCGAGTGAACGTCCCCCGTCCAAAACGGAAAAATAAAATACAGCACAACATGGTCCCACATTTTTTTTTTCATGACTGATTAAAGGGTGTTGCACTTTTCATCTACAGGTTCAAATTTGCGAAGTTGGCTGCGATGATTTGAGAGTTTCGCAGAACGATGAATCGCGGTACCAGACGAATTCTGACTTTATATGTCGACGTAGCGAAGGAGGGAAAGGAGGCAAGAAGTAGGCTTTCTGTGACTAGGCGTTGGCACAGCTCTATAGTTGGTGGTTAACGAATGATGACCTATCACCACTTTCAAATACCGGGGTAACTTTATTGATACGCCAGTCTTGAGGAACGTCACCAGTAGCAAGATATTACGTGGAGGTTATTTCAAGGAACGAGGGAACGAGTGTGTTTTTCAAAAATTGGCATTAATTAGTTGATATTATCCAACTCCGGAGGAGAAGTTAACTGCATATTATCGGTTAATGTTAATATGTTATGTGCGCAGGCAATATTTTCTATTCGCCGGAGATAATAAAATTGTACATGGGTCTTGGGGGTGCAGAGTTGTTTTTGATGAAGGCAGATCCATTAAATTTCTTCAATGCTAAGGGGTATATATAGGTCATCAGGAACAAGGATGAAGAAGAGGAAATACGCGATGTGTTGTTCCTTTGGTTAGTAACAACCCAGAATTCGGAAGGTTTACAGATAAATAATGTAGGTAAGCTACGATTAAATAAAAAGCGCTTTGCTTACGAAACAGCAGTGGAGTATGAGTTAGCAGCTTCTTGATACGACTGCCAAACAGCATGAAAATGAATAAATTTTGCATTGTAGTGTAGGCATTTTTGTTTTTATTAGCAAGACGTTGTAGGCAATGGTTAAACCATGGCGATCCCATGGCACATCTAATATTGCCAATATGAACCTACTTATCAACAAGAGATTCTGATTTGAGATATATGAAGATTTTGAGATATTATATAGGACACGGAAGAAATGATATGGACAGAGATGCGCAAGACGGTTTAAGCAAGTCATGCAGTTGAGGTATGCAATGCTGATAATCAGGTGACCAATATCAAATACCAAAAGAATATTTTCACAACAATTCCCGAGTGATACCCATACTGTTTCAATTCGCTATAAGATTCGACTACGCAAGAAAAAAAGCAAGTTTCTCGTAGCAATGAGTACACCACCTTAACAGCGATCCACTGTGCCGTGACGATACGTAGAAAATGAAGGGAAAAGCTCACGGGCTTTAACACCAGGTGATAAACACGTTTCCGTAAGGACAACTATGTCAGCAGATGTAGAATCAGCGCAAGTAACGGACAATAGGATGAAATGGTTACCTTTTACAGCTCCATGGCGTGCGCTCAGTCCTGAAACTGCATACAAGGACGCTTTTAGTTACTTCCTGAATATTGTACAACACTGTATACTGGGTGTTTCACCTAACGTGTCACAAATACACATTACAAATCTACTTGTCTGAAAATTGTGGAGTCAACGATGCCAATCTTCAGCAAACCTTTGTCATGACATACGAACACTTTCACCCTTTTTCAGCAGCAGGAAAGAGTCATCTGAATTCAACTCCAAATTTTGCCAAGCCAATGTCACGTTTTTCTTTGTTTTTGCAAGAAGCAGGAACCGCATGTAGGATTTTACGCATTTTAGTTAAGACGCATGCACTATACCGTATGCGAATACCTCAGATTGGCCAGTTCCTAATCAGTGATCACACAGCGATACAGAAGGATTGCTGACACACAGCCCTCTTCTGTAGCTCAGTGGATAAAGTGTTGGTTTGTGGAGCTCAAGATCGCGAGTTGAAACCAGGCCAGAGCGGTAGCAATGTGGGTGTGGTAAAATTGCATCGAGCACCGTGTGTCGGATATTTCCAGCGTACGTCAAAAGAACCCGAGTGCTCGAAATTATCCGCAAAGGATGCGATCCTTTGCAACCCATGTTAGACGGTTATCTGTTCTACTGATCACACTCTACACACTTCCTCTTTCACACACTACGTTTACAGGTAGGTCACATGTCTCCACATTTGAAGCAATGTAACGCCACTACTGCAGACATGATACCTGTATCTTCCACATAACGAAGGAAGTTTCCCTTGAAGACAAATTTTGAAACACAGAAAGAATTCTCGTTAATGAAGCATGCAGGAACGGCGTTCTCTGGTGCGGACATTGATGTCCTCCGAGACCACAATAGTGAGTGTATTTATTCCTCGAAATCGAGGCGGCTGCGTTACTCGTATCTCGTACGTATTCGTTTGCGCACACGCAGTTAGGGGCATAAAGAGAACTTTTTCTTTTCGGGGGAAGAGATATTTTTGGTTGTGGGGAGACGGGGAGGGGCTGGCCTTCTCTATCGGGTGTTGGTGGCAAAAAAAAAAAAAAAAGCGCCATATAGTTGGCTCCAACGTTTATGAGGAAGAATGGCGATCACATGTCTTGAGCACTTCCGTGAATCAACCTGAGCCACCGTGAAGAAAAGGCGCCATACCTTCAAGATGGCCTTCATTTCGAGGGGGCCTCAAATCCCCTAAACCCTCGCCCTCGAAAAGCCCCTGCACAGAGGTGTCCCAGTGGACTTACCAGCATCGAAAGTAGTGCTGCGCAAGTAAGGCTCATATGAAATAATATGGAGGGCAAAAATCTTACGTGAGAGTCGGCACAATCCGTTGAGGCACGTGGTGTCTGCTGGGCATTTGCTGCAGGCTGAGCCTCTTCTGTACATGCTGCCGCCTGCCACGTTGCCCCTGTGTTTTACAAACAATCGTATCGTACTGCACGCTGTTGAATAATAAACGTTTGCGTTTCCAACCTTCCATTTTTCTGTTCCTAGATTCGGCGTTTATATTATTGAAAAGATGCGTATGTGAGCAGGACATACCGGGAACATCAACGGTGGAGTGGGTGGACGTACAGAAAGTAGAAACGATAAAACGAATCACGATGACTTACATTGGGCCGTAGTTGCACACATACAGAGAATTGTAGAACTTGTTGTCTTCTGTTGTGTACTTGGTTCGTCCGCATCCAATGTAAATGGTTCCAGCCCAGACGCTCTGCATGACTTCATAGATTAGCAACGGAAACAGGAGGCATACTATGCTATACCTACGCTACAGCATAAATGGGCTATCACAACATCATGAATACAGGGTGTCCAACGACAAAGTGTAATGGAGTCTATTTTAAAAAATTAAATGTCACGTTCTCCTGGACACCATGTGTCCAACGTGGCTTTTGAGTGTTCAACAACGTAAAAAGCTGGCGAACGTCCAACATGAAAAATTATGTGTGATGGAGGATACAATAATTTAAATTGTTTACAACCCCTCCCCCCCCAAAAAAAATTGCTTTATCTAAATCTACTTCCGGATATTATTTAAGATTCGTAGCATCTTTGGGCATTGCGCGTTTCAATGCGCTACATTTATAGGCCTATTTATATCCCGTGTGCTGGCCAGGGGCGGATCCAGACCCTCGGTTTGGGGGGGGGGGTTTCTTTGTCGGAGCACGTAGTGGGGGTATAATGTATAAAGTGACATTTTTTGGGGGGGGGCGATCGCCCCCCCCCCCCTTGGATCCACCACTGGTGCTGGCTACAGAGTTTAAGAGTTTTACCCTTCACGACACGCAGGCTTCGAACAACTCAGGAATGCTCCTTTCTACGAGTCCTGATTACATCGCCTCTCAAAAGGCTTCACGCTCACCTGCGTAAAGTGTCCCGTGCTGGGACTGAATTTGAATGGTCGCCTCTGCTCTGGCCGAAAGTCTTGGATCTCCTCGAGCCACTTGTTGACAGCTGTCGTCCAGTTAGCGTTCCAGTCGGGTGCGTCCGTACGAAAGACGTAGAGGTTCTGGCCAACGATGAATCGTGCTGTAGCCCAAACGAATAAAAGAAAATTTGATGCCGTGGGTACCGATATCCAAAATGCAGAGTGTACATACGAACTCTCCTGCACTTTGAACAGTCATGAGCAAAGTTGCACTGGCTCGCGTGGGCCTGGGCGACACGGGCTAACTCATTGTCCCAGACCTGTGGGGGGATGCATGGAGTTCTATGATAAGAATACATGCACACTTGAACATGAACTATGGAGATATACTCTGATATTTGCCAGCCTATCGGACAACAAGTAAGAAAAGAAAGTTAATCTTCAAATACTATAAACAAAATATAGAAATTCCAGGAAGGTTCGAAATAGCCGGTTTTAGGAAATAAATGCAGAATCCTGCATATCGCACCGACATGCGGGACTCAATCGCTTGTTGCAGTCATCTTGATTGTGAGCCGCTGCGCGTGGTAGCGCCAAGGCCCGGTTGACACAATTGCGTTCCCATGCGTGCGTATGCGTGCGGGTTGCCGTGGTAACCAATCTTTGAGTCTTCCCGCGTACCATAGGCAATCATAGGCCGCGGTCTAGGTCCAAGAGGAAGAAGAATATCAACGAATACGGACTCCGCCGCACGCACGCACTGGAATGCGATAGTGTGATCCGGGCACATGCATGCTCAACTGTGTTTGTGGCAGGTGGACGGTCAGACATTGTTTGTTTCAATGGTCTGTATGCTTGGGGGTCTCCACAATATTGATGGCTCAGACGCGAGAGTTCACTCGACACTACCGCCATATCACTTGACGGCTATTGATGCATGAACTCGAGGCAACTTCAAACAAACTGAACATGTCTGCAGCAACTTCAGACGGACTTTGTAGGCTACGCGCATAGGAACGCTCTGCACCGTCGCATCACCATAAACCGCATTCATGAATGTTGTCCACAAGTAGTTCCCACCATCGGACTCCCACGAAGTAGACGGACCTTAGCTAATACCGCCGTACCCTCAGTGAAGTCGTTGTCAACTGATTACTTCGCAGTAGCAAATAGCAAAATGGTACTTTACGTCACAAGAAAGACGGAAGAATTCAGGGTAACGGCTCGTAGTCAGCACAGCTGCTGCGCACAGTGTGACGGGTTCTGTAATCAGCATCAGGTTCGTCAGTACCGGTTCTTTCATCAGGTACCCAGACAGTACACATTGACTATACACAGTTAAGCCGCCCAAAATGGGTACCCGTCACTCCAACTGGATCACCATTCAAAGCAAGTTGTCTGTAATTTCCGCGTCCTCTAATACTAGTCAACCACACATCGGGTGATTGCTGTACGCCGCCGCACGTGATTTGGCATGCCGTTTGACGGGCTGGAGCTCGGTCTATGGCCAACAAACACCTTGTAAGAGCACCTCCCCTGTTTCCTGAAACGATCTCGGGTGGCGGCTATTCATTATCTTCTCAGCGTGTGACGTATGTAGCCTGTCATACTGTCGCAACAAACGTTCAGTGGCAAACAGACAGACGGACATTGACCTTGCTTCCCCGTTAGGGTTGCCATCTTTTCCGTCGGCAAATACTGAACAACGGGGAACGGGGGGGGGGGGATTGTCGCGCTTTTCAGTGAAATACGATGCTTATCATCACGAAGTAGTATGCCATCATGAGACTCGCTCGTTATTAGGAGTTCGTTTTTGCAACTTCGGACTTGGTTACAGTGTTGTACTAAATCGTATGTAATATCTTTCTTAACCAAAGTTGCTTCAGTAATTCTGACTACAACTAAATGTGCATAATGCGGTAAACAAGTAGGGGTCGATGGCATACACCTTTTAAATATATATTACAAGCTTTTTTCAAACTCACCATCCTCATCATATCGCCCGCTGGTGGCAAAGGCCGCTTCTGTCCTCTTGCCATCATAGTCCTGAAGTCATTGTGAACCTTTAGAATCTCCTCCTTTTCTTTGTCCGTGACCCCCTTATTGATAATCCTGCACTGGATATTAGGCGGTAGACAATATGTGTGCTTGTTCGTGATTTTTTGATACTGTGGAGGACAGTTGCCGGCTTCCAATCCATGTATCTTCAATATAATCAAGCAAAACACCAACGTCGAACTCGCCATCTGTCACTCCAAACCAGCGCTCTGACGGATCATCCAAGCCTGTAAAGAAGGAGAATGTGTGTGCAGCAACCGCATAGAGTATACTGTTCTCCATATTCACATGTGACCTTTATTCCAATACATGTGGATTCCGACCTGTAAGGAATGGCTTTCTAGTTAGTGGCGGACGCGTACTTTAACATGCGAACGTCACCGAATAAACGCTTGGATAGCTGCATCCAGTAGTGAATTGATGTGGTATGGCACTCAGTATGACGGTTAATACTAGTACCATACAGTCGTGCAGCAGGCTTGGAATATGCTGCTGTTACGGTTCGGCGGTCATTCAGGCATACTTTCATTGCAACAGCATGGACGAGCGGCAGACCTGGTACACTCGCATCTTTGGTATACAAGAAAAATTATTTGTACCGGAGTTCCGTGAAAGCAGAGCGCGCTCATGTGGGACCATTCTTAGGCATGTCACCATAAGGGAGACGTGCTTCTTTTAAAAATAGGAAGCATCCTTTAAGAATACGGGAACACGGTCTAAACAAAATTGACACATAAGAAATCGCAAGGCGGAGTGATCGAGGATTTTCAAAAATTGACAGAAATGCACGGCGTTCGTAAACAGGATTGAAATATCGCGTACAGCATCCTTGAGGCACAGTCTTTTATGGACTAAATAAAATAACGCTGTTTTCCGAGTCCGGAGTGGCACTTTAAGGACAGTTTGGGAGAGGAAGCTATTGAGCACTTAGGCGAAGGGACAAGTTCGAGACGGAGCTTTCTTGGAACCTGTACGTTGGTAGATACTCTTACTGAAGATACTTGTGGAGGCTCTGCTGAGCCTCCACAAGTTTCGCCGACGCGAGGAGTGGTGACGTAATCATCAGCCGACAAATTGCAATGATGTCATGTTCTAGAGAGGACACTCCTCTGCTAGCTACGATGCCAGCGTCCGGGAAGGTCACGTGGTACAGAAGTCACGTGACGCTGATCGAAAGAGGGGGAAATAGGAGAGACGTCTACTCCCTCCATGTGTTTTCTCGAAGGTCGGAGCGGTCGGAGGGTATGTCACGTGAGGCTCCACTAACGGAGTGCAAAAGGTGAGCCCCCAGGAAGAAGCGAAGGTCAACAACGTTGCCTGATGAGAGCTGGGTGCTGAGTCAGAGTCTAAAATGACGCCCCAGTTCTCAAAACTAAAAATTGATTTTCTCTGGCTTTCGCATCACGTAGAGCCAAAATATTTTGCAGGAATGTAAAGTGACACAGACAGATTTCAGTAACATAAATTTGGTAGTATTCTGAAGACAAGCAGTTTTTAGTTTTATAGAGTCACTTGGCCAACATTTATGAGGGATGTCCTGCCACAACGTATTCTTTGTACATCTCTTCGAGAAGCCTTCAGCAACAGAAATAAGTTTACTTTATACGCGGCACTATTTCTTGAACGCGAAACCTCTCCGCTGAGGCGGTAAACAGGCTGCGCACGTTGTAGGATTTGCGCTAAACAGACTTGTACGTAACTTCAGTAGATTATTTAAGTTTCGGATCCTAAATACTCGAGCGAGTCACTTGGTAACTGCCAAATACCTTCAGAGGTCAGTATTTAGTAGTCTAACTTTGATACCTTTTCCAGTAATTTGTACTCATTTTCCAAGTTGCTTTCAAGGCACTTCCCTGTGCGTGACACGGAGGTCGAGCGAAATAAAGATTTCCTTTTGCTTCGGTAATGCACTATGCGCTGTAAGGACAACAACTTTATTTAGTGACAGAGATTGACCAGTTTCATCGCCAAGGGTAATACTGTACTCCATTGCTGGTGGTAATCTGATGAAATGGAGTAATAAGCCGCCTCACAGTGGAGGACTGAAGTCCTACACTGCCCAAACACTTTAGAAGTGCTTTTAGGGCAGAGCGTTAGCGAGCTGGATTGGGCCATGGACCATGCAATTTTGACATGGTGAGAGGGCGAGAGTCTAGCTGATTTAGAGACACTGAAAGTGTGGTTCTGAGAGGTTGGTATGCGGGCAATGGAGAAGTGTGTGCTCTAGGTCTTCCAGATCACCGCAGTGACGGCAGCTTGGAGATTCAAGCTGTGACGTCACTCAGCTGTACCACATTGAGTCGCACCGATGAATTAATGCAGCGCCTCTACAATAGGTGTTCCGCTGCATCTGGAAAGCGAGCGTCGGATCAATTCTTCCAAGCATTGATAGGGGAAAATATCAGTTGCCCGTTGGAGGGAAACCAGGGGTGCCCTTGGACGTTGAAGAATGGTACGACAGTCTCCTCTAAGCAGTGCAATACTCGCAGCTTTGTGCTGCAGATATGCTTTACGTCTGAGATATTTGGGACATACACGTCTCACTTGGGAAGGGTGGCATGCAGTGCCTCGGGTTTGGGAGCATGCGTGAGGCAATGTGTTTCCCTGAGGTGCATGCGGGTAAACCATTCAGACTCCTATCACGCAGTACAGAAGACCCGTTCCCTAAAGCCGTAGCGAGAGAGGCTCGCATGTGAGGAATAGAGCCCCCGGCTCGTTGAGCGCCGCCGACGATTGCAGGAATGACCATAACGCTGGGGTGATCATTCCTGAGTTGAAATGCCGGCAACCATAACTATCAAATATGTCATTGCATCATTCATACTCCTCAGGTTTGCAATAAGGGCTGCCATAGTGGCTGTGATGCCGGAGAAGTCATGGTCAGGAATGTTGTCATCCGCCGGCTGCTCCCCGGAGGAGCAACAGGTCGAGAATGTCATCGACAGTGTCAGCGCCTGCTGCAGCCAATATGCAGCGAGTCTCAGCTGACGAACGCTGCAGAAAAAGTTCCTGAAGGAGTCAGGGAGGGGTCCAGGGTACCATACCTCGTTCTTTGTCCGGGTAGCCTAAATTGTGAGAAAAAGTGTCCTACAGGTGGGGGAGAGTTTACTGACAGGCCGGGCTGGCGAAAGAGGGATAGCAGAACACGAACTGAGAAGCCGAGCTTGCAGGAGCGAGGCGCGCGCTGCTGTCACGCTTTTTCTTCTAGCCCAGCGTTTCTCAACAAGGGTTGCGCGGGCCTTGTCCCGAGGAACAGCGAACAGGATACTGTTGAGCACCTGCAAGCGCCTACCACGGCTCGCTCTCTAACAGCGTTGGTGTAGCACCGTTTTGGACATTTGATGATCGTTGATGGGAATGACATGGAGGCCGCAAGACCAGGTTGCCCCGGCTCACAGTCACTGTAAAGAATGGAGCCCGCACCTGTCATCTTCATGGCAGTGCGCAGATTTCTCTACACAATTTCTCCACACCGCGCTTTTGATTTTCCTCTGGTGTTTCGGAAGCGTTACAAACACCTAGAAAGTCGGAGCTACTCCCCAGCCTACACGGACTTGAGACTTACAAGCTAACCCACAATTCGTTATCTGCGGAAAAGTATTTTGACACAGTTGCATGACTCTGGGAAAGCTCAATCGACATCTTGCGACGAAACAATAAATAAATGAAGCGCAATCAACAAAATAATAATTTAAACGGAATAAATAAAGTTGTGCGACATCTAGTTGCCCCCGCGTATAGGTTCGCTGAGGTCGTGCTGGCACGATCACCTTTTCCCTGGAATAACAGAAGTTGAGGAGCACTGTCCTAGCCCATCGGCGGCGGCGCCCGCTGGTCTCGCAGATTTTCAGGCGCAAGTGCCGCAAGATCAGCCTGCTGATTGCTCAGCTGAAGTCTAGCACTCCGTGCTTCGTGGTGAAAACAGTGGCTCCCAGTATCCTCCCTTGGTCTCTTCCAAGCCTATCCGTTCCTGGTCCTCGTGGAAGGAAAAGGGGATGTTGTCCCGTCTGTCACCAGGCAGGTTACCCTGGGCAGGATGAATGAGAGTTATGCGACGTTAACATCGGTTTTAGCTGACGTGTGACGTGTTTCACAGGTGTGACGGGGGACAGCGTGTGGCTGACTTGGGGATACGCTGCTCCCTCATTCCTATCGACTCTGACATCCTGCAAGTTTGGAAGAAGGTGGCAGCTGCAGGACACACTGTCGCATTGCAGTGGATCCCCGGACATGTCGAAATCAGCGGTTATGAGAAAGTAGACAGAGCTGCTTTGAGCGCCTATCAGCACGAAGCTCTTTCCCCGAAAATGTTGTCTTTAAGCGATCATTGATGCCTCATTTCAAACCACACTGGCCCGAAGAAGCAGGCCCGATGGCAACGCGACGTAGTGCTCTCTCTTGTATTTGCTGTAGATCCACGCTGCTTAAATCTCCTCCGCCACTACCACGTCCTTTTGCAGCATCTTCCACAGCATGATGGTGAGTTGCCTTTACACGTGCCTCTAAACACAGTCTTGCCTCCTTGTTTTCCCTGTGCTCCACCTGCCGAGTGCACGGCGAACTCTACCACATCATCCTGGCTTGTGCGCAGTGTCAGCAAGAGCGTACACTAATGGAAACTGGTATGCGATGTATTGACCAAGAGCCATTCGACCTCGCCAGGATTGTCGGGCCGTGGCCGAACGCTACCCACCACATCCAAGGCAGTCGTGTTCTTGCTTGTCCATCCGACTGGCGACAGATCTTTAAATGTACCCTTTCTATCATCATCCCCTCATTCGTTCCGTAAAAGCAATGGGGCATAGAGCCACAACGACGGTGAATCGCCCACGTTATAATCAAGAAATGGATATGTGCGTGGTTCTCACTGGGATTCCAAAATTCATGGACGAAAAATTCGCAATAAAGCGTAAATCTTGTTGAACAGATATGTTATTTTGAAATTACGTACGAATACATAGGCTAGAGTGTGTTTTAGTAACCATGTAACAAAAAAAGAGAAAGAAAAAATGTTGACGAAAGAAAACACACTGCGGAAAACTATGCGATCAGCGGCATTTATCTGTGCGGTACTTTTGCGTTCAGTTTAGTTACAAAGTAAGTTTATGAAATATTTATTAACATAAATTAAAGTTCTTGAATGAAAGTACGAAATGTGCTGAGAAATGTGCAACATCACGCTCTTTTGCAAGAAATAATATTAATAATCCAGGGCTTTACGGGTCGCGAGACAACTGCGATCATGAGCGACGCCATAGTGGTCATGTCTGTGGATTAATACTGCGCACCTGACGGTTCTTTAACATGCTCAGAAATCTCAACACCGGCACACCATATTTAACGTCCCTCGCTAAAGACGGCGTACCAGCTCCCGTGGCATAGTGGTTAGGGTGGCCGCTTTTCACGCAGAGACTGGGAGGTGACACGGGTTCGAATCCTGTCACCGGCTGTGCTGTCACCGGTTTTCCCTGGGTTTTCAGTAGACTCTCCAGACGAATGTCGGCACAGTTCCCCTGAAGTGGGCCCAGGACGCATACTAACCCCTCTGTCGCCCACTCCTTGCTGCTGTCCTCTCTCCATCTGTCCGCGTCTGTACGCTGCTCATAGCCACCGTTGCTTCGCGGCGCTAGCACGGAATTTAAAAAAAATAAAGACGGCGTGTCTGAGCAACTTGTACCCTTCCACCAAGTTGCCACCGTCCTCAGCCAGGTTTGAACCCGCAATCTTCAGCAGGCGGACACGCTACAGACTGGGCCACCGAGGGCGGCTTTGCAAGAAAGAAAAAATCGCAACTAAAAAAAAAACGAGAGAAAAAGAAAACGAATATCGCCATTTCGAGACGCGCAAATGTTTGGCCGCGTTCAATCCTTCTTCAGCCAGGAGGGCAGTGGCCCATGAAGAATGGCCATGGATGTCTCGTGGGTCTTCGTCATTGATATATACCACCAGCGCTCTATTTAGAGCGAGAATTGGGGAAGAAAACGGTCACCCAACCTCCCAAGCAGCAAAACGCACTGAAAGTCGAGTGCAATAGGGGTGGACGGGTAGATGAAAGGCCTTGAACAGATTCATGAAACTAGAGAACATTGATAAGACACATACCGTCCACCCCTAATGCACTCGGCTTTCAGTACATTGTGCTGCTTGGGCTATTCCCCTTGCCTGTTGCGTCAGATAACACTGTCACTGTTGCGTCAGATAACAGTGGCGTTCTAAATTTGCTGCCGTTATCAGAAGAAGCATTGAAAAGGAATCTGAAGAGGAAAGGTCCTGCACCCTGCTCGCCCTCCTCTCCTGGCTTCTTCACGGTTAACTGAAGGTCGCCCACAATTTGAGCGTCTGGAGACATTGGGTTTCGTAACCTTTTTTACTTATTACAATCGTAGTAAACAACAACTATATTTGAATGATGATGATTGGGGAGTTTCATCGCAAAGGACTATGCTCTACCCCATTGCTGGCGGTAATGTGGCGAAATATAATAATGAGTCGCATCACAGTGAGCACCGAGGTCCTATGGTGTCCAAAAAGTTTAGAAGTGCTTTTAGGGCAGAGCGTTGGTGATCGGGATTTGGCCATGACCCATGCACTTTCGACACAGTGAGATGGCGAGTGTCCGGCTGATACTGAAAGTGGGGCTCTGAAAGGTTGGTAGCGCGGGCAATGGAAAAGGACGTGCTCTAGGATCTTTCGGGTCACCGCAGTGACCATCTTGGACAGTGAAGCTCTCGCAAGCGGTAACGCCACTGAGCTGTAAAAGCCACATTGAGTCGCGCCGGATGAATTAATTCAGCGTCATGACAAGAGGTTCTTTCGAGGCATCCGGAAAGCTATCTTTGGAATAACACTGGCAAGCATAGATGAGGGGAGAATGTCAGTTGTCCGTTGGCGGGAAGCCAGGGGTGCCACTGGTCGTCGCAGGATGGAACGATGGTCTCCTCTCAGCATTACAATACTTGCATTACAAAGCTCGCCTATGGGAGAGCTGCTTCCGCGGCGCTGTCGCCCTGTTTATTACCGACGACACCGTAGTGGTAGGCTGGAACACACTTCAGAATTAGCATGTGTCCTGCTTCGTATACATGATGCTAAGGCCTCAACACGTCCGTCACTGGGGGTGCAGACGAACTTCGTATGCCTGTGTTCTCAACAGCTTACACTGCAGGTTTAGAGTCGCTGAACGCTGTCCATTCTAGCGGGCTACAATCTACTATGTGTTGCAGAAAGAATAGCATGACATAGAGTTCTGCAGTTGTTGATGAGGTTTGACATGGAAAATGCCGTCCTTGCACTACGCCTTCGACGGTATTACAATGGCCGATGCAGAGTTGCTATTTTTGGAAGCGCCATTTGTGTATACTGCAGCAGAAATAGAAAATTTCTCTTCTACTAGAGCATAAAAATGGGTTCGGAGGGTTTCAGGAGGAACTTGATCTCTCCGTTGCCGTAGATCCGGAAGATTCACAAGGTTGGCGGGACAAGTTGAGAGCAAAAGGTTTCCGGTGGTGTGACGTCCTTCGCTAAAAAGCCAGTGAGGCTCGTTCGTGTCATCTGCGCCACTCCGTAACAGTCACTTTCAGGGCGGTATTGAATTTTCCTGAGGATCGCGTGACGGCGATTGCGAGCACGCAAACTAAGGATGTGACGAACAGTTTCCCTTTCACGTAGAACCTCAATCGGCGATTATCCAGCTTCAGCCAGAACCTGTCGTGTTTCAGCTATTCTTGGAACTCTAAGGCAGCGGCTAAGGCTACGAGGGAACAGGCTTCGAAGGGTATTTAATGACGTTTTGGAAATCCTGTGCAGGACCGAAAGGCTGTAAAACACAGTCGCCCGCACTAGGGCTGTGAATTGCAAGAAGAGAGCGCTGATCACAGCCCCATCCAGAGCCAGAAAAATGAGGCATACTCTGGCAGAGTGGGAAAAGTCAGGTTTAATAGTAGAGCAGACCACTGAAAGTCACACTTGCTGTTTGTACCTGATGAAGCGTGGTCCACCACGCGAAAGCTTGTAATAAATTTGAGGAAGCTCCATTGTCACCCATTGTCCATTGTTTTCAATTGACAGCCAGAAAGATGTTCGTCGAAAAAGCCGTCGTTGCGCTTAGGCTTCAAAGTGCTTCATGTGGCGAGTGCAGCGTAGATCCGAGTCCATGACCACCATTGTAGCAGGAATGTATTTCGCATAGTGTTTGGGTAAATTCAGCATGGGCGTTCTGTTTCTGGCAAACGAACGTTACGTTGACTAGGCAGATTTCGGAGTTCAGTCCACGAAATTAAATCTGTTTCAATTAAAGTAAATTTCCTAAAGTTACATGCAGAGCGTGCCAGAAGTTCCCTAGAGATAAATGTCTTTGACCGCATAATTTTTCGTAGTGTCATTTCTTTATATATATATATATATATATATATATATATATACTCATTGAACGATGCGACAGCACCAGAGGACACGTGTTTCGCCGTGTTTGAGGCTCGTCGGCCCTGGGTAGCTGCGCATCGTTCGGGATTGGCAAACCAGGGGTCATTCAGCGAGTGATATACACCTGGGAGGGTGACCGAGCACTCCTCAATGCCACAGTGCAAGCCAGTGAATTATAAAGAGGGGGGAAAAGCCATTAAAAAAATAGGTAAATGTTGCTAGACGTGTTTGAAATTCAAACTGCATTTTTGACATGGTTACTGAAGCATCCTGTATGCCATAAGACAGTAGTGGGCCACCTGGTCCAAGAAACTCAAGTGAGTTTAAAATATAGTATTGTAGTATAGTAAAAAAAAAAAAAAGTATTGTGATAATCCGGAATACAGGTTGCGGCCATAGGCCGATTCATGTGATTACTGTCCTGATATTCTACGCAATGAGGAAAATGTGGGATAGTTTCCAGCCCACCATTTCTTTTCAAAATTCTGTAGTTCCCACGATCATTGAAGTGCGCTTTGACGATGTCCTTCGGTGTTCTTCAGTAAGTGTCATTCGTGAGAGCCGTACATTTCCTTCTGTACATATCACAATCTGTGATTTGTTTTTTTCTGATATGGCCTGTCCCGGCGCGACTTCAATTGGTATAGGTTCAGATTGGCACAAGTTGTGCTAGGAGTGATAGGATTTGGGTGTGGCGAGTTTGCTTGGTACGAGCTGTCTCTGCATGAGCTGTCTTGATATGAGTTGGCGGGTACCGTGACCAAGTATTCTTATGCAGGACAAGGCTTGTTTCCTTCATGTTATATCACGAGCTTAAACATTATATTTCTTTTGATACAAAATGTACAGCATTTTGGGTGCGTTTGTTTAAAAATACCAGAGCCCCTCGAGTCCAACCCCGCATCAACCAGCTACTCCACTCAAATTGAGAGCGCACATGCGCTCTCGTCTGGAAAGATCAACTGTTACAGTATTATAGCTCAATTCTGAATTTGACGGTTTAGCGGTTACCGGAGTTCACATTAATAAAGGCGTAAGTGTCAAACGGCTCGCATGAGCGTGCTCCCGATGCTTTATACATCTCCGTTCGGTTAAAGAAGTTGCACGTCGAGTGATTAGATGGAACCATCTGTTGCAAAGCGCGTGTTTCTGAATGAACGTCGGAAGACAGCTGCTGCCGGCAATCATCCGGTAGCCAGGTGCGTGACGTAAAATTGACGTCACATCTAAATCACTCACGTTTAGGGTTGATAAACAAACGCTTCGCAGTTCGTGACAAACTATCGGTAATCAACGTACTCATACTTGGAATTAGTTAGAGAAGATTTATGCGACGGGGCTCGAACACTATTCTGCGGCTCGAGGGCCTTTTGGCTTCCGAATTGAAGGGAGCTGTCGTCTCTAAACGATTTAAAGAAGAGTTAGAATGAAACCAAATTTCAAGAATAGTTCGCGCGGCCAGGCGCTGCTCCTGTTCAGAGTTGACAGCACATAACGTATGTGAGCACTTCTTTTCGTCCATAAACCTCGACAAGTTTAATACCCAGGTTGCCACATGGGCAATCTTCAATGATCATTTGAAACCAATGACCGTTGAATATGTGAGTAGCGCCACGAAACGTGCAACGTGTTATCCTGTCAGGGAGAACCGGATGTAGTAATATTTGAGAACTTGACATGTTACACGCTTGACATACGCTTGGTGGTGGCACGCGCGTGTTCAATGGTCATTGGTTTCAATTATCATTGGACTAATGGCCATTGAACATAAACATAGCGCCACCAAGCGTGAGACGTGTCAACTTCTCTAAAAGCACTGGGTCCAACGCTCCCTGATAGGTTCACACGCTTGGTGGCACTGCTTGGTGGCTTGCTTATGTTCAATGGCCATTAGTCTCAATGATCATCGAAACCGATGTTCATTGGACATGTGCGTAGCGCCACAAAGCGTGTAACGCATCAACCTGCAGGGATCGTTGAATCTAATGCTGTTCGAGAAGTTGAAAACGTCACAGGCTTGGTGGCGCTATGTTTATGTTCAATGGCCGTTAGTCCCAATGATAATTGAAACCGATGTTCATTGGACATGTGCGTAGCGCCACAAAGCGTGTAACGTATCAACCTGCCAGGAATCCTTGGATCCAATGCTGTTCGAGAAGTTGACACGTCACACGCTTGGTGACGCCATGCTTATGTACAATGCACGGATCACCACGAGATATATCCATGAAGTCAGTGATTACCATACTTTTCATTATTAACGAGCCTGCTTACTCCTGTACCGACATACATGAGCGCCCGCCCATTGCTCAGCGAAGCATCGGAGATCTCAGGGATTCCATAATGCCTTAGTGTTCACGCTTCTTTCTTCCCCTTCATTTTTTGGGGGGTACTTAGTGAGTTTGAGTACTCGTTTGGTGCTTTGGTACTTACTAGCAAGTGTGAGGACCAGACGCTAGTATATATTTGAGGGGACATAGAGGCAAAGAAATCAGTTGTGATCAAGTGACGTCACTTAGATAAAACAAAATTGATTCCCTCTTTCCGTCTTCTTTGGCCGTGCGTGATACCGTCATGTGGAGCACTGAGGTCGTCGTGAAAGTGCAGCTAGTGGTAAGTTACGTGCAGTTTGAAGACATGACCAGAAATAAAACGTCCAGAAATGAATCAATCAAATCGTGCGACGCCACTCTTTCGTGGGTCGCACATACCCCCTGGTGACCACAAAGCAGATCTGCCAGTAAGGGGATACTACTCAGTCACCCGTACCACATGGGTGCACAAAGCGTAAACACAGTGATGCAAAAGGGAACCTTCTTTTCACACCGGCAGAAGACAGAGACGCCAACACTTTGACAGAGATATTCACCACAGAGGTCTGTATTATGCGATATGCCTGTCCGGATACCTCGCGCCAGTTCCTTTACCAGTTTCTTACGTGCTGGATTACACGTCGTGAATTTTACCACAAAGAGCAGCGAACGTGGTTAAAATGTCAAATTTATAATAAAGCAGCTGAGGCTATAAAATGTCTGTGGTGAGCAAAACGGTGTGGTGAGCGAAACGTCAAAAATGCACCTCAACAGTTTCGAAAGCCAAGTTAAATAATTAGAAGAAAGAAAACGAAAAAACAAAGAAAAGGGGAAGGTAACTGCAGACGCTGATGCAATGCAGAACCATGAAGGCGCCACGACGGCTACTACAAATTCAAACATTCAAACGGCGAGAGCCGTGAGAGCGAGAGGGTGAGAGGCGAGAGTAACAGGTGGGTGATTCCATTTCAACTCAGGCAAGGTGGTCTGGGCACCATCAGCGATTTTTACTGAAAAAATATATGTGATCCCCTTTCCCAGGCTGAGCATAGAACAGCAAGTATTTTTTCTCTAGCCTTTATGGTTCCAGCGTAAAATTCGGAAAGAAATTGGTAGCTTCAACGCACTTTTGGACGTTGCGATTTTGACATCCAATATTTCCCCAACGAACGCCGTCAGGGCTACGATATTTTTTTCTCGCATTGTCAACCCTCCTGGTTTCTACCCTGTGTGTTCTGACATTTTGCAGGTAAAGATGTGCAAAGTTGGCTTAAACGGCGAAAATTACTCATATTATCGCGCTTATTTCCGGGCTTCTGTACGTGATAGGGAAAAGAGAAAGATATTGGCGTGTCATGCAGGCTTAGCTCTACAAGATGGTACTAAATTTACCAGGCTAGACCAGGTTGCTGCGATGCACGGAGGCTTCTTCCTCATGTAATATGTGAAAAAAGGCGTTTTTCGAGCGCGCTTTTCTAAAAAAAAACACAAATTTTCTTGAAATTCTGCAGGCAGATGCGCCCGTACGTGATGTAACAACAAAAAAACATATTTAGGGTTCTTTCCTAAGGAGAACGCAAGCGGACTGGTTGCTGTTCAGATGTTGAGGACTGCCTGAGTCTGCATTCCGATCTGATACGTCGTGATGTGCGGCGATAGCTTGGGTAACATTGACAGAATTTCTTTAGGTGTGGCATAAATCTTATATATGTTGATCAGTCAGTGTAAATAATGTAATAACGTGATCAGCGAAATGTGTAAATAAACAGTAGCTTATCTTCACTTGCATTATAGAGCTCGGTGATAGCGTTCATGCTGGGAACGCGCGTAAAGTGGCACTGTGACGCACACAGTTGACCTCTGTTCCTCTACAGTGTCCCCGTCAAGCCGACGTGCTGGTTTCGACGTCCTGGCGGAAAGCATTCGACACCTTGTGGACTCAGGTATACATTATGGGCAGAACGTGCGGCTATTACAAGAAAAATATGTATACCAACTACTGGAATTCCTACGGTGCTTTCATGGCAATCACACGCCGCACACACCGACACAGAAACTTCGGCGCGTTGTAACTGTCACTCTCATAGGAAAGAACCCTCAATTTTGTGGACTATGACATCACGTACCGGCGCATCTGCCTGCAGAATTTCAAAACAGTTCGGGGTGGGATTTTTAGAAAAGCGCGCTCGAAAAACGCATTTTTTTACATGTTATATGTGGACGAAGCCTCCATGCGTCGCAGCAACCTGGTATAGACAGGTAAATTTAGTACCAAATTGTAGAGCTAAGCCTGCCCAACACGCCGATACCTTTCGCCTTCTAGCGTTTATAGAAGCCCAGAAATAAGCGCGAGAATATGTGTAATTTTCACCGTCTACGCCAACTTTGCACATTTTTACCTGCGAAATGTCAGAACACTCGCCAAAACTGAACACACAGGGTAGAAACCAGGAAGGTTGACAATGCGACAAAAAATCGCTGCCCTGACGGCGTTCGTTCGGGAGATACTGGATGTCAAAATCGCAACGTCGGAAAGTCCGTTGAAGCTATCAATTTCTCTCCGAATTTCTTCCTCTGGAACCATGGAGGCTAGAGAAAAAATATTTTCTCTTCTTTGCTCAGCCTAGGTCAGGCTATCACATATATTTTTTCAGCAAAAATCGCTGATGGTGCCCCGACCACCTTGCCTGAGTTGAAATTGGATCGCCCAGGTGACAGGTGGGAGTTGGACGCGTTGCAGCATGTTCGTCCTGTCTCCGGTTGACGTAGCAAGGATCGTGTAACTTCTGTGCAATATTTGCGTGTGTGTTTTAGTGCGCTTTCTAAGACAATGCGATGACAGTGGTCCCTGTGCAACACATTGTCGATTTCACGGAAGAGGTTTCACGCTAAGAGGACATACATTGCGTACGGGGAAGACACGGACATTGAAACGCCAACCGCACTTATAGTGCTGCTAGAGTACTCCACGGGCCCGGGCTAACCCGAAAGCCCGAGCCCGGCCCGGCCCGCCCCGTGGGCCGTTTCGGGCTTGGCAACGCCAGACATGGTCAGGCATGTTCGCGAACATATTTCACTTCACGAGACTGGACAGCTGAATTTTCACGTAACTTTTTTTCACCATTGAGTATGGGATATCAGGTATTCTCATCTGAGAACTATCACTTTTTTACATGTGATCATGCTTATTTCGTGATTGGGTCTGAATTTCACGCCTGCACTCACATACATTTGGGGACGATTGGTGTGGGGTCACACGAGCCTCAGCTAGGTTAGGTGTTGGGACATATTTCGTTCTCGTGAGGGTCTGCCACGAGGGTCAGTGAGGTTAAGTGTTTTGACATATTTCGTTTTTATGACAGTCCGGCAAGAGGGTCGGTTAGGTTAGGTGTTTTGACATATATTTCGTTCGCGTGAGAGTTCAAGACAGAGGAACTAACACCGGAGCATGTGCAATAGAGCGCCGATGAGTCTCTGTGGAACCGCAATGTACATACGCCCACGCGCCGCTGCGTTCGCAAGCAAGCAACCACCAAGCACAGAGCGGCATGCCGGCAGAGAAATACGGCCGCTGCTGCGTTCGAGTGTACCTCCTGACTCTCCACCAATTAGCTGCGTCCTTTTCCTTGCTGCGTTGTGCTCTTTAGTAAGTCTAAATACGCCTTCGAACCTCGAGAACAAATAGAGCAGAGGTGGGCTGGGACCGGACCTCAGCATGGAAACAGTCGGGTACGGGCTGGGCCCGGGCCGGTGGAGTCGGGCTCGGGCCGGGCCCTGGCTGGAAAGACGTCGGGCTCGGGAGGGGTACGGGTCGTAGCAGCCGGGCCTGAGCCGGGCACGGGCCTGAAAATTAGGCCCGTGCAGTGCTCTAAGTGCTGCTCCTGATCTTCGCAGTTATGACTGATGACCGTGATGTTTTGATTACTATTAATTAGATGGTTCATTTTAGAGACTTAGGAAGCACTTGAGAGAGAAACAGGATGAGAAGATTCCGAACGTATCGTGAAGAGGAAGGGGGTATATGTCGCGACCTGCATGGAACACAAGTGTCATGTGTCATCTTCTCTGAGAAAATACAAGATGGGAGGTGGCAAAAAAAAAAAAAGGTAAAGCTCCCTGTGGCCCGTGAGTGCAACCACCGCACAGTCAGGCGTACGCCTTGTCTAGACACAGTGAGTGATCAGACTTATACTACGTAGTACGTACATATAGAGATCTATTGATTATTTCTTTCTGGCTACTGTATGCTTATGTATGCCATAACCGACGTTGGCGTTGGTTTCCTGCTAATGACAGAAACAAACGCCATGGACAGACTGCATGGGAAGCGCATCAGCGTCAAATGGTGAGAAAACGGACCACTAGCCTTCGCTGAGCTTCTCGACTGTGGTACGTATGAGGAGGTGCATATTGTAGTGTAATCATTTAGCAACGTAAATTTTATGTGCTTGGCATTTTCATGTAGGCTCCATGGGGCGCCGAAGATCGTGTCTTGCTAAGGCGTCTAAGCGTAGTGCCTCGAGTAGGACCAAGGACCAGAGGAGGAGCTGGCGCCTCCAGACGTTTCTATACGGTTAGTGTTCACGTTACTGTTATCATAGCTGAACGTTGTGAAAGGTTTATCGTTGTGACTACACCAATTGTAAAGCGTGAAAGGTCAATCGGAGCTGGAACAGTAGTAGCGGCCGCGGCGTTCTTCTTGGTAAGGCTGGTGTTGTGCCGTTTTCGCAGTTTTTCTGACTATGGTAACTTAGTGAGTGTCAAAAACGCGTGTTATAATGAACCGACATATATCAGTGCCCTTCTGTTTTGCAGGATACTGTACACAATTGATTTTTTACGTACTGTTCTGGAGCTCAACAGCAGCCATGTATGAATAAAGAAATAAATAATACACAACTGCAATCAAGTCTCGTGAGTATATCCGAGCTCGCGTCATCATACATTTGGCACATTGCGTGTGAGCTATGTGTTGTGTATTTCTGATTCCCTGTGACATGTTTCCTGTGCTGTTACTGATGTGTTGACATCAGGAGCTACACAGAAGACATATCACATGTCATGGACACATGCAGTGTAGGCAATGTCGCCACACAACATAGTCATCAGAAATGCACGTAGACTAATCAGAAACCTATCATATACTAATTAGGAAAGCATTGATAACTTACCAGAAAAGCATCATAAACCAATGAGAAACTTACTCATCAAGTGTGCGTCAGAAAAGACTGGCCAATTTCATCAGAAATTCGTTACAAGATTCATCAGAAATTCTCATGGCTCTGATGCAAAAAGTCATTGACTTTTCAACAAAAAATAATTAAAATTTTTTGTAAGGGATGATTAAAACTCTGTCACGCAATGCAAATTTTTGGGCATCCGTAACGTTTTTCTTGCCATTTTTTTGCGCTACTAGGTCTGATTAGGATAACAAAACATGTTCTTTTCACGTAAACATAGATACTGCAGCGTAATTTAATGGTGGTTTCCAAGATATGTACGACATAATATACAGGGTGTTTCAGTTAAATCCCCGGGCTAAATAATTCGCGAACCGGTGCACCAATCGAATAACTTTCTTTTTTACAAGTATCTGTCCAATACCGGCTACAAGATGCGCACCGCGTGAATGAGCGGGAGGCGCTCATTATTTAAATAAAAATGCAAATGAGTTTCGTAAAAAAGCGTAACTTCTAAAGCAGGGCGCTGTCGGTATTAAAATGGGTACTACCCCTTTTGGGACCTTCAGTGGACACCTTTCGGAGAAAAATCTGCCACCGAAGCGGGTCATTTGTTGCAGTAATTAATTGGTTTCGGTTTACGTATTTTTGTCGCGGCTGGTCGCGGCGAAGCGCAAAAAGACGCTCTTTCACTCCCTTATTCATCAATGAATTACGTCCTTACACCAATGAATTACACCAATGAATTACGTCCTTTTGCGCTTCGCCGCGACCAGCCGCGACAAAAATACGTAAACCGAAACCAATTAATTACTGCAACAAATGACCCGCTTCGGTGGCAGATTTTTCTCTGAAAGGTGTCCACTGAAGGTCCCAAAAGGGGTAGTACCCATTTTAATACCGACAGCGCCCTGCTTTAGAAGTTACGCTTTTTTACGAAACTCATTTGCATTTTTATTTAAATAATGAGCGCCTCCCGCTCATTCACGCGGTGCGCATCTTGTAGGCGGTATTGGACAGATACTTGTAAAAAAGAAAGTTATTCGATTGGTGCACCGGTTCGCGAATTATTTAGCCCGGGGATTTAACTGAAACACCCTGTATACATGCGGGATAAAATTAAAGTAATTTATGATTGTTTTTGTCATAACATTTTGCATTCACCGTTCCAAGGTACGCCGCCATTTTCATGAAAATTTTGGTGTCATGGCGTCCCCTATAGAAAAGTACACCCAATGAAAAATGCGAAGGTTTGACATGTCTAGCCTTTTTTTTAGGCTCATAATAATGCCAAGACACACTTTTAATACACTAAACTGATTCAATGGCCATTGGTCTCAAATATCAGTGAAACCAATGACCACTGGAGCAGAGCCGTTTATTGGGAGATTTTGGCCATTAGGCGGAGACTGTTTTTAAGTGCGTCATTTAACCGCACACGACGGCTCGCCTTTCGTTCCGGCAAAGTGGGTGGAGCAATGACGGATCTGGTGTCACGACTAGCCACAAAATATGAAAGACAGGCCAAACTCTCCCCGTAAACGGCTCTGCATTGAACATGTGCGTAGCGCCACCAAGCTTGTAACGTGTCAACTTCTCAAAGAGCATTATACCAATGATCCCTGACAGGTTGATTCGTTACAGGCTTGGTGGCGCTACTCGCATATGCCGTGGCTGTTGGTTTCAATGATGATTGAATATTTCACGTGTGACAGGGGGCATCAGTTGCGGTCACAGCAGCCATTTGATGTCTGCATTCGAGCGCAACTGACGTCGGTGTATGAAGCACGTCGATGATCTAACAGTCACAAGCTTGGGGAAGTCCCTCCATGTGTCGTCCGCATGAAACTAGAAAGGAATCCGTAGGTACATTGTATTGTGTATTCTTACGTGTTATGTTAACATGGCAAGACTGAAGGCACATCGAGTATCAATAAAACCAGCCTAGTCATCTTTCTTCGGTCTCTCTACTTCTTCTAGGTATTTTCCTTTCCAAGTTAGATGTGTAAGCAATGGCAAGAATACCGTCCGTAGATAAAGAGATGACGTTGTAGGTGAAGAGCTACGTATGTTCCTTTGGACTTTATTTTTACGTTAAAGGTTTTTAAAATCAGACCGGCACATATGGGTAAGCCTACCAGGATAGAAATTTGGACCGTAACGAAAACGTCCATATCGTCTCGCATTAATAACTTCGTAACTAGTAATATCGGAGTCGCAAGCCCAATCTCGTTCCACAGCGTATACAGTGAGCTCGGTAACATGAATTTCAGTTCGCGTCGTGGAGGCGGGGTGGCTTGCAGCTTCGAATAATTAAAACCGGCGCTCGCTGTACTTTCTGTTCAGTGTAACTCGCGACCCAGACGTGGTAGCGCAATGGCTCGGGCTTCTTTGTGTAGAGCGTAACGCGATCAATCGAATTCAGTAATAGTAAGTAGACTTGGGACAATACTTCTTTGTGAAAAATTTAAAATAAGTGTAAAAGTTTTAAAAATCCAAAATGTCGGCCGCAGCACGCGCAAGATCCAGCCTGAAATACAGATTGCGCATATCGTTGTAAGAGGAGCCTCTGGGTCACACACTAGTACCCCAATGTCCGGTGCCAAGCAAGTGAGGCTGTTTCGGGAGCGTCGCAAAGTTGACGCGGCGCATGCGGCGGACAACAGCGCGAACGAGCACCACTACGGCCGCTGCCCCCGAGCCGATGGACATAGCGAGCCAAGACGACACATATACATCGTAGACGTTTCATGTTAAACCACCGGCTGTGCACCCCGATACAGCTCGGCCCGATCGGGTCCTTCAGACGAGTCAACCAGCATAGAACGTGGTCACCTGTAACGACACGAAATGGACGATCACGGACGTACACTCTACACCAGGTAACGCATATGTAACGGTTAAGTACCGCTTGGCCAAGAGGTACATTTTTTTTAAAATGTGCCTCGTAAATTTAAGAGGTACACGCGCCCTCACATGCGGTACATGCAACGCATATTTAGGCCTACCCGTCGGGGTGGTTCCCCTCCTCTACGATATATTAACAGCCCCAGGAAGCGACGCTGTACGACAAACATCACAAATAAGTAGCTTTATTCGAAAATTACATCCCTTTCAGGGTGATGCTTGTCCATCGCGAGCGTGCATTGTCATGGTCATGATGCACAAACGCCGAACACACGGGCACAACGTATATGGATGAACACTGACCCCTGCATCTTTCCTTCACCATTGCGGCTGCTGTGTGATCACGCTTCTTTATCTTTTCCACACCTTTGAATTCTTGTTCTTCCCCAATTTCAGTTTCTTCCGCAGACCGTAACACCAATAACAGAAGATGATTAACTCCCCCATATACGACATTGCCTGGACGTAACCTAGGAGAAAATACAATGTAAAAAAAAATCCAACAACCGGTATAGGTTGCCTGAGAAACACGCCTACTTGCTTGTGTAATCCAGGTATAAAGTGCAATCGAGGCTTCTCTAATTCACGCATTAACGTTAGCGCATGGAGCGCAAAGTTCGTTGTCTCCGTTCCTCAGTCGTTGTGTCTAGCCTGCCGGTGATCGGGACCACTGGGAATCAGAGCGAAAATGAACGAAAATGCGTCGTGCGGACGAATAATTACTTCATAGATATAATACGCACCGGCATACCAGCTCTCCGTCCCAATGTATTTCCTATGGAACAGTTTTTATGCTATTATGCATAATACTCCAATCTTGAAAGCGTCGAATGAGTTTCTTCAAAGACGGGTCATGGGTTCTAGTTATTGCAATTCTTTGATAGAATGATAGTGCAGACTCATTACGGCACTGGCGCATAAGAGAATTTACTGCCTGGTTTTCGGAATCACGCAAAATATTTTTGCAGCGCATGGAGGTCGTGAGAAGGCGTTCGTAGTCATGCGCCGCAAACACGAGGTACACATGAGTACAGCTGCTAGACCGCGCTTAAAAAGGTACCTAGCCGGTACGGATGGGGTGTTGGAACCCTTGTACCGCTTGAATTTCGCAGTGGTCGCGAACTGTACCTGCTGGTTGAGGACCGTACCTCATGTGCACCGCTTGGCCAGGGTGCGGGTCCTCTTTCATGCAGTACATATCGGGTGCCGGAGTGTATGGCCTGGATTTCGATATAGCCCAAACGAAGGCAAGACATTCTTTTTTTGTGATTAAGTAATTGCGCTTCGCTGGTGACCGCCATAGGCGATTATGGATGATTTACCGTTCCAAGTCTGTACGATGACCTATAGACCGCGTCAGCCGCTAGCAACCCTATAGCTTTCTGTTGACGCATCTTTCCGAAAGTGGACGAGGACTGGATGTGAACTGAGGGTGGTGTACTCCAACCCTGTAAGGGTCTGGTCGTGCTTTATATCTTAGGCAAAACACTTATCCTAGCGAATAAGTTTTCTGCAGAAAGGCAGCAACGTGGGCGTATCCTTTCATGAGGATCCGAAAATAGGTAGGAAGGAACGCTGCTCCTTAGCTTGTTGAACGAGGAAAGGACTGAACCGCCCGTGTTTTGTCAGGATCAGGGTGAATGCCGTTTCTGCCGACGGGGTGTCCGACAACAAGGAGCATTTGACTGCCAAAGTAACAAATTTTGGCGTTGAGCTGCAGACCAATCGACCGACAACGGTCGAAAACTTCACGAAGGTGGTGAATGGGCTCCTCCATTGTATGGGAAAAAACGAGCACATTGTCCAAGCAGCATAAGGAAAACGTCCAGCAGAAGTTACGATGGGGTGTGTTAATCACCTGCTCGAGTGTAGTAGGCGCACTGCTCAGCCCAAAGGGCATTACACAAAATTCACACAGGCCCTCTGAGGCAACGCTGTTTTTTCTCTCGCTCGGTCGCCCACAGCTACCTGCCAGTAACTGGGACAGGGACCCATGAATGAAATGTAACAAGCTGTATGCAGGCTGTCTACATCCCCTACATACTGACATCGATCCCCTATATAGGGTACACATCTGTTACAGTCATATAATCCAGTTTCAGGTAATCGACGCAGAAACGCCAGCTGCTATTTCTCCCTGACCAGAACAGCGGCCGACGACCACAGACTCGAGAACTCCTGAATGACTGTTGCTCTTCATGAGTTCTGACCGGCGATGATGGAATGTCCCAGCGGGCAGACGTGCGTGGCCTCACGCTAGGACGGTGCCGGCAGGCGCAGTGGCGCGCGCCAGCAGAGGCACGTCTTGATCGTCGTCCACGGGCCGCCACATCACTCCAACGTTGTTGCGGTCGATGTAATGCACTGTGCTGCTGCGCCAGTGATCAGCTTGCGTCGTGTCAAGTGGTAGCAGGACGATGGGGGTAGCGTGAGACATTCCCGGGCGAGCGTCTTCCAGAAAGCGTTGCCGAGCTGACGCATGTGCGGCATCAGGGTGTAAGGACAGCGACATACCGATACAGGTAGTGGAGCGTGTTGCTCATTGCATGGTCGCTGGTGACGCACGGGGGTGCCATCGCGAAGTACGCGGAGGCCTGGAGTACAGTGTGGGACCACTGCGTACCGTGACCGGTACGGGGCGTTGAAGCCGAAGAGTGCCGGGTGAGAAGAAGCGAGCGTAGCCTCCTATTACGAGCCCCGGTGGAGAGAAGTGCTCGGTGACTCACGATTGGCGGGCCCTAGCGCCGTCGTCTGCTGTCTTGACAAGTGTGCGGATGTTACTGCCCGATTATAGTTGTCTTTGCAGAATTTGGGATGGTAGGAAGCCAAATTGTACACCGGACTGAGGTGTTCGTTGTCCGGGTCACCAAATGTAGAGGAGGTGGTGTTCCTCTACATGAGTCCAGACCGGCGATGGTGGAATGTCCCAACACGCAGATTTGCTAGGACGGTGCCGGTAGAACTGGCTGGCAGGCGCAGTGGCGCGCGCCTGCTGAGGCACGTCTTTATCGTTGTCCACGGGTCGCCACAACCCCTTCGGACTACCTGTCGTTTAGCGTGAGGGAGAGGGTAAGGTCAACTGTGCGTAGTGCTGTCGGTTGTGGTCAGTATCCTATGCTTGAGGAAGTTGTGGAAGCATGAAGTTCACTGGCAATACCGAAGACGTCCTCATTTTCGCAAAGCAATGTCAGAACGTCTTCACAATCTTCAGTTAGAAGGTATATGAACATGCATGAGTCCAAAACCGTCAACTGCTTGCAACTTTGCGCGTGTTGTGGTTAATAAAAACAACAACTTTATTTGAAGATGATGAATGGGGAGTTACATCGCCATAGGTGATACTCTACCCCATTGGTGGTGGCGATGGGGGGAGTGAAATAATGAGCCCGTTCAGGGCGTCAGTCGTGACGTTGCCCACATACGTGAACGACAACGGCAAGCCCTTTCACCATCACCACCACCACCACCACCACCACCATGAGCCCGTTCACAATTAGGATCGAAGTCCAATTGTGTCCAGAAAGGTCAAAAGAGCTTTGAGCGCAAAGCGTTGGTGGGCTGGATTTGGAAGAAGGGGCGAGAGTCCAGCTGACTAAGAGATCCGGAGAGTGCGGTTCGGGAAGGTTGGTAGTGTCAGCAATGAAGAAGAATGTGCCCCAGATCCTCTAGAGCACCGCAGTGACAGCATCTGGGAGAGTCAACTTGTCTCAAGCGGTAACGCCACTGAGCTGTAAAGGCCACATCGAGCCGCATTCGATGAATTAATGCAACATCTTTAGGAGAGGTGTTTTGTGGCATGCAGAAAGCGAGCGTCGGATCAACTCTGCTCAGCATAGATGGGGGAGATTGTCGGATGTCCATTGGCGGGAAGCCAGGGTTGTCATGAGGCGTCGCAGAATGGAACGACGGTCTCCTCTCAGCAGTGTTCCGCTTCCGATACGGGAGAGCTGCTTCTGCGGCGCTGTCGGCCTGCTCATTCCCCACGACACCACAATGGGTTGGAACCCACTGGAGAACCAGCCTGTGGCCTGCTTCGTACACAGCGTAGTAAGCCATTAACACATCCGTGACTAGGGGTGCGGATGAGCCTCGTATGCCCTAATTTTCAATAGCTTGCAGTGCAGAATTAGAGTCAGTGAAGACTGCCCATTCCCGCGGGGTAAAATCAACGATGTGCTGCAGAAAGAAAAGGATGGCATAGAGTTCTGCAGCTGTGGATGAGGTTGGATGCGAAAAGCGTCGTCCTTGCACTACACCTTTGGATGGGATGACGATTGCCGAGGCGGACTTGCCGTTTCTAGACACGCCATCTCTGTATACTACTGTAGACGTAGCAATCTTATTGTCTACCAGAGCATAAAAGTGGGCGGCTCGAAGGACGTGAGGGGGGACCCTGATCTCTTCTTTCCAGAAGGTTTGGAAGGCTTACGAAGGCCGGTGGTACCGGCAGAGACAAGGGGGCTTCCGACGGTGTTACGTTCTTAGTTACGAAGCCTGCGAGACTCTGGCATGTCCTCTGCGCTGCTCGATACCCAGTAAACCACACATGTCCTTTACACATCCAAAGGATGCTTCGGCTGGGACGTTTAGTATGTAAAGTGGATATCAAGATATATCCAGATTACGTTGAAAAGACGTACTATAGACGAATGCTTGTCCCCGTGGCGTTCGCAAGCGCCACTGAGCTCAGCAACTGCCGCGAATTTGAGTAGGGCCACTACAGTGAAGAATGTCTCTGTTAATCCCTCGAGGAAGTGGCAAAAAACTCCTGTTTTTGACACACTGGGATTAACATTGCCACAGGTCGGCATAATGTCGGCCCTGTGGGATGCGAGTGATTCCCCAGAAGCTCGGTGACGCAGTACTGCCTCACCATCAACATTTTTGCGTCGGTATTTCCGAACACTTCCGTTAACAACCGTTTGAACGTGACACAGGAACCAACCGAAGCATCGTTTGTTTTCGTACCAGATGTGCGACGTATCTGATATGTGGATGTTTGAAAGGCGGTTGGCCTCATCCCATGCCGCAAAGTGGTGACGTTGCCCGCCTAAGCGTGGCCGACTATACAGCAAGCAGTTCCTGATCCCCACCGCCACTTGTTACTGATATGTTCAACCTGGAGCAGCCAGTCTTCCACGTCCACGGATCCATCGTCAGGAGAGCCAGTGTTGCCACACCGGTTGGAGGAAAAGTATGGAGATTTCCGTAAAATCTGTAGTGTGGCAGTAAAACATATAATTTGCTTAATTAACATCGGCTTTAGGCAGGGATTTTGTGCGTTTCATCATGTGACATTTTCTACTTCGCTTTTTACATAGAAACAACTGAAATATGTGATGGCAAAAGTTATTGCGGAGCTGCACAGAGTGGCTTCACTCTACTGGGTTCGAATCCTGGCACCGGATGTGCTATCTGGGAGGAACCGAGCAACAAGTCGGCGGGCAAACCGCTCTGAAATAACACACCACCACCACCTGTTCGTCCACCGGTACCAATGCGACGGCGACTGCGCAAGATCTATTTTCTTCCGGTGCTTCCAGTGGAGGCAGCATGAAAAAGAAGAAAAAGGAAATCCAGCATCATCTTCAGACAAACCAATAAACGAGCGATCTAACCATGATGATTAGTATCTACATCGTGTATTTAAGTACGAACAGCTTCCGCGCCACGAGTGATACAAAATATCGAAGATTACACTGACAGTTATTTTTTGACATACACACCATGAAGTAAACATGAAATTTAAAATTAGTTGTTTTTTCACCGGAGGGTGGCGCATCGTGAATCGGGCTCCTCGTCACAACTTTAATATCTGACAATATAGGTAAACACAGGCTAACTGGTGCATGAAATCCATGATAAAACAAGCCTGAGCATCTGTACAAAATCTACAAACCCGTAGATGTGGCAACACTGCAGAGAGCGTTTGCAGTGTCATGCTGGTGGAGAAAGAATCGGCATAGGAGGAGGAGAGGCGTTTACCACTCCCTCAGGCACCCTTCCCAGTGTTGGGATAGGGAATATCCCGAATCTCGAAATCCCGAGGTCCCCGCTGTTTTGGCGTCCACAAAATTCCGGGATTTGCTTGAAAAAATTCCCGGGTTTCGGGATTTTTTTTTGCATTCTGCATTTGCAGTATTGGAGTAATCTCGAAATTTTTTCGAACAAATTCCAGGACCTAAAGTTTGGAGTGTAATACTGCCAAGCTATGAACGCGGAATAATTGCGAGTTGTTTAATTTCCAGTACAGAGATGAATGATCTGCAGTTCTTTGTCCCTAATTGCCCCCGAAGCACCTCAATTGCGCACGCATATTTCCTTGCTTGCACGGTGCGGTGAGGGGCTTCAAGTGTTGACGCCTGTGACACACAGCTGAAAAACGAAAAAAGAAACATTTCTAAAGCTGCAGCACCGGACATAACAAAACAGAGTTGTTTTGTCATGTCCGGTGCTGCAGTTTCGCAGCAATGAACTTTTACCAACTCCCCCTTCTTTCTCCACTGAAATAAAAAATAGAAGAAAATAAAAAGAAAGAAACGTCGATGATCACAGGGGTCGGTAGAACATCTACAATGAGTGCACAAACGAAGAATATCTACAGCCCGCAGAGTCAGGCGATTCAATCAGCGAGTGGTTTTGCTTATTGCGTGGCGAAGATGAACTGTACGCTATGTGCAGGAGATGTAGCAAAATAATGAAAACCTCTGGGGCCTCTACGAAAGGCCTACAAACGATTCCTAAGCATGAAGCACTCATTTGACAGACATATTATCTGGAGTTTAGACAGGTACCTTTTCTTCAACATTAAGGAGAAAGGCGAGGAGTGTTCATTTCCGGTTGTCTTTCAAGTTTACGTGATGACTGTGCGTAAAACTTATCAGCATGTTCTTTCTGGACAACGCAAAAAAATATGTTTTTATAAAAAGCGCCGCATACTAAAACACAATAGAACTGACTAAGTTATGGCAAATTATTTGATTGACGTGTAAGGACAGAGCGCCGAGGACGCAAAGCGCGCGCGCACGCACACACACACACACACACGCAAACACACACACACACACACACACACACACACACACACACACACACACACACACACACACAAAACCATGCCGTCCCGGAATCCCGGGACTCGTCCGCTACACTCCAACAGTACCGAAATCGACCCAGGGTTGAAAAAATGACCAGGTAATCCCGTCTCTAATCCTACCGGACAGTCGTGTCCCAGATCGAAGTTCCACGGCGAAAAGGGGAAAACGAGGAGGACCTCCACCACGTCAGTTTACAGGCAAAGGAGACAGACAGGTTTATTCAAAGTCTAGAACGATCTCCCACCCGCGGGAGCGACCGGCCTCGCGGCAAGAGCACCCGCATCATTCTCTTCCAAGGCGCTCTATAACAATATGATACCACTGTATAGTGGATCGTACCGTGTTGCGCACGTTAGCACAGAACGCTATTCGCATTCAACGTCCGAGGGAGACGACGGGCTTCCGCCTGGATGCTGTATCCGTGAACGCTCTCGACGCAAGAGACACCAAGCGGTCGTCTACGAATCAGTCTCACTACTTGCTGAAATGTAGTAACAACTGAGAAGACTCCATTAAACGATTTGTACGAATTTATTTTTTGTATTATTTTACGTTATTTCGTACGTTGATTTCTGGTGTGAACGAGCAAAACGCTGAAGCCCATGCTAGCCGGATCGCTGCCAGATGCTCACGCCAAAGTTTCTACGCGTACACTCACGTGCCGTCCATGCGTACGCTACCACTGAGCGTGACCAGTAGCAGCAACACTATGTTAAAATTATAGCGTAACATCCACGGAAACTCGTTGATGGTTCAAAACCTTCATTACCATTCTGGGAACAAGCCGTGCCCTACACGATAAATCTTCACAATCCTCAACGATCCTTTACAGGTTACGGTACTATTACCGTTGCACATGCACAAAATACTAACCATTGTAGTAACGAAACCCACAAAACGCCAACCGTTCCAATAGGTGGTCCGCGAAATCAATACAATCGTGAAGGCGCCCCATCTAATTACTCTAGCTTACCGATGCGAACGATCGTGGCGGTTCCTTTGTACGTGAATTACGAAGCAGATGTCCGTGCTTGATATGCGACGTTCTCTCGTCTCTGTATACCGCGTGCGGGTCCTTGCGCGCGAACAACGGGCTGCTTTTGTTTTTGCTGAACCGTAGCCGAGCATCTTTACCAGGAACGCCTTTGATGGCACAAAACAGCGTATCCGCGAAAATGAGCAAAAACAAATGAGCGTTTCGATTTCGGTATGAATTTTGTGGATATCTTTGTTCTCTTTTTTTTTTAGTTCACGTAGCTGCAGCGGCATACCTCACAGAGCCCCAACAGGTGCAGGTGGGCGGCAAGAGTAAAGAAGTCCCGTAAATTAGCGGTGTGTTTCGACTGTATTAAACGAATGCACGCGAAGCAGCGGGATAGAGGCACGATGACTCCAAGGTATTACTCTTGCAAGGCCATAATTCTCGGGAGTTATTAGATATAGACTTTTGGCCTGCGACTTGGGTCACGATTGTTACCCTATTTCTGTCGTGTAGCGTGACAGTATGTGACGGAATCTCGACTCCTGTGGGTGCGCAAACATATTGGTTTCTGTGCTAAACGTGAAGCCATACAATCTATATCACTAACAAGTGATGTGAGGTACTTTATATAATAATAAATTACTTCTCTCGTTTTCGAAGAATGAAAGAAGAAAGCCGTCCGAGTAACGAGAGAAATGAATTCGAAAAGAATGCGAATAAGAAAATAGAAAAGAGAAAGAAAGAATGGGAAGAACCGAATAACCTTCACGGATCAGATACAAGCCGTCTGAGATGCATTAACACCGGCAAACAAATATGAAAAAAAAAAGTTTTCAGAGAAAGGTCTGCGCGTGTGCAGAAAAATTTAATGGGGCAAAATATACATTCAGATAATAAATCCATTATTTAACCAATGTAGCCATGCGGAATAGTTAATGTTGATGCATATACTGTAACATTGTTCAGCCGAAAGGAACACGACTTAAATGCACAAGACAAGTGTTGCACGTTTAGTCCGTGTTCCTTTCAGCCAAACAGTGTTGTATTATTATTTAACGTCACCTTTGATACTCATACTTTGCCTTCTATTAATCGCAGCATATAAAGATCAGTAGCAACAACACAACATTTGACGCTCGCATGTGTCTATAGGCCAAAGGGATCCAACGTATTTCGGTGTACGCTTGTGTACCTGTATCCGCTCGTGGACATTAGCGCTTTATGGATCGCTGCTGTTCACGGGACGGTATGAGAGGTGATCTGAGGAAGTTAAAAGGGTAGTGTTAGAGCACTCCCAGTATTTACATAGAATCCTTGGCGATAGTTCTACAGATGCTTGACGCAGTCTGCAGTTAAGGCTGCGTTACGTTAACGCATCTCATTAAAGCTAAATAATTTGAAGTATCGGAAACTGTCGCTTCAGATTGCATCAGCCCATCATGGCTATATCATCATAATGCATCACCTATAGCAATATTTTTTTAATGCAGTGCAGTTGAGCGACCACATAATCGCTTCCTCGGTCAGTTATGTGAACGGTAAATGCGAGGTAGGGCAACGGAAGTCGACGAGCATGAGCGATGGCACTTTTTCTAGTTCCTTTGCACGTAGAAGTTGGCATGCTGTGCTGGGACTGAAAGCCTCGAATCGAACCGACTTTCGGGGGCTTTGCTGGAAAAATTTGTTCGAATGTACGAAGCGTATGGACGACTTCGCTGTTTACAAATAAGACGCGCCATCTGCGCATGCGCGGGGTTGGTGTGGGCAAGATATACAGAACGCAGCGTGCGAATGCTTTCCGCAAGTGAGACATACCCTTTCCCCATCGGGTTTTGTACCAGAAGGATACACGGCTTTGCGACATACCCACTTTACATGAAAACGATCACTCCATCAACCACTCCATTTGATCGCTGTTTTGCGCACACCAAACGGACGATCTGCTGACTCCGCTGTTAAACAGAACTCCGACCTGTCGTTGCTTCCTTCTCACCATAATTCATCCTCTCATATTAACCACTGTGAAATGGGGTAGTGTCCTGTGGCTACCACGGGGAAACATCCCATGTCATCATCACTTCTTCATTTATTGTTGTTGTTGCTGACTGCAGCGTCACCGCAACTGTGTAACGTCAGGCGTTTGCCCACCTGATGTCACACTCTAGCGTTGGCGCAGCGGTCGACAGGGCGTCCACTTGGTCTGGGCAAGACAGCCGCTGTTTTCAATTGGGGTGACCGTTGTTTTCGTGCAAAGCGGGTATCCCGCAAAGTTGTGTATCTTCAGGGATGCACATTCCGAAGGAAAAAGGGTGGCGAAACCACTTTTCATCAGTTCTCGCGCAACGCAGGACGAAGAAATCGTTTTATCGCTGCAGGTGAGACGGAAAGATTAGACGCCAGAGAAAGACGATCGAATATGCAGTAACCACCATAACGGCAAACCTGAGCAGGGCAAAAACCCGTATACAACACAACAGAGCAGCTCAAAACTTTTTGAGATGCTGTGCCTGTGTCTACACAATTTTATATGCAGTAAACATTTTCAAAAGGGCAGGTTCCTATAACGAAAATCCAGCTTTGAGGGTTAATTTGCAACTGAACTGAACCGTTAATACCTGACGAGAAAATTTATATGTTCTAGTAAACGTAATTGTTTTGTGTTCACGTTGTAACGCAACCTATTTGTACATGATTTTAGGTCATCCGTCAAGTGACCCACTTGACGTCGATTACGTGCTGTTGTTCGGTTTCAAGCAAAACAAGCATTACGCGCGTGCTAAGCCCTGCCTTACAACCCGTGGCACTGTCGTGAAAAACCCAGGCTCCTTTGGCTCGTCTGATAATCGCTAGCTGTGACGGCATAGCTTTTGCATTGGCGAAGCAAACTACGGATTCAGGAGGGCAGCGCATCTGACATTCCCTCACGAAACCTGTGTCCAAGTAGACGACTCTAACATAAATGGGTGAAGGTAGCAAAGTAGCGCAGTTTTCAGAAACGACCCGATCAAATAGCTCGCATGAGGAGAAGTAATTGTATGCCTGCAGTGACTTGTTCGCTTGTACGGTATCCAACAGAGAGCTGTCTCGGCGAAAATATTAGATAGATTACATCTTTTAGATCTTTTGTGGTTGGGCTGTCCAGTCTTCTATGTGGATTTTTTCAAATCGGTCGCCATGTTGTATACCGTTAAAAAGTCTTCGTCTTGTAGCGACGCTGGTCTTTGTTGATGGGCGTTGTGGGGGAGGGGAGAGAAGGAAATCCAATGTATAAACTGACGTTTTGGTGCTCTCCGCCCCCCCCCCCCTAGATCCGCCACTGATGGAGACGGTGAAAGCGCAGGGGAACAGTAAGAACAGTAGATGGTAAGTAAACACAGAAAACACTTTTTACTAGTATTCAGAGCAGCGAGGCCCTCAGAGGTGCGATGTTTTACAGCTTGCCTTGGGTGAGGAAAAAAAAAAAAAGAGAAAAAGAAGAGGTCGCACTATTACAGTTTTGGCGGCTGTATGTCACCATTGATGCAGTTTTAGCACTTTCGCCCCTTCACAACCGAGACATAGTCTGTGACAAGAGGATAACTTTTGCATCGAGGAAATGTAACAATGTGGAAAATAAACCAGGAACGTGGTTGTTTTAAGCTGCAAAAGACTATCTTTGAACACTCTTCTGAGCAGGTGCACATGTGACCAAGCTACAAGTACACATATAGTGACGGTAAGCAAGGAAACTTGCCGCAGGCGACAGGAAAAGGAGCTTCACATGTAGAGCGTCACGATAAGATATCCTGTTACCTGTGCACGGCATTACTTGGCAAAACTACTCACTAACGGTAGTTACGGCGCAGGAACTTACCCTGCTTTTTTGCTCAGCGCGAACTATTAAATTCCAGTAATAAATTCGAGCACTGCCTTTACAATATCCACTAAACTGTTGAAAGTTGTTGAAACTTGTTAAAACACGGTAACTGTATCGTCGTAACGGTCAACGGCAACATCAAAACGGTAGCGGTAACGCAATAGTAGACGAAGAACATGTTATGCTGTTCAGCTTCTAGAGTGTATACTGCAAAGTGCGAAGTGATAAGGCGACAAACATAAAAAAAAAGGACGTCAGCGGAACGACGTTATTTTTGTTCCATTTGACATGTATGTTATACAGTGCACCTGAAAAGCGTTTTCGTGAGCTCAGGAGGACAACTGAATAGCGTCTCGTATGTTAGTTATTTCAGCCGGCTGATCAGATCGACGGCCAAAACATTGAACGTTAAAATACAATGAATGGAGACAATCAGCCCGGGATACACACTGGCAGCACAGTGAGCCGAGCCACATATTCGTTCTTTCAAAGACAAGAATCGAGACTCACTGTCCGTACACGTAGTACCGCGAGAGAAGTCAAAATGGGAAACGTCGCTTACCGAAACTCGATGTGACACTGTTCCGATGAGAAGGCACGTACCCGACATTCGTTTACACCGATAATCCACCCCTTTATCGTTTGTCACAGTCTCGCGATTTACAGCCGGGTGGAGAAATGGATATGAATACCTCCATTACGGTCATCAGGAGCACTGGACATTGCGAGAAGCCGCGGCTGATTGGGACCACCACGAGCACTTGGGCACACAGCGCGCATGCGTATCGGAGATGTGTGAAAAGAAGATGGCAGAATAAGAGGCTAACTAACCTGACACGATGCAGCCTCTGGAAGCGCGGCCAGCTGTGACCCGATCATCGGAAGAGCCGAAACATAAAAAGGGGAAGCGAGATTTGCGTGCCCTGCGGTGTTTAGGCTGCAGCTCCAGAATTGATTCGACGGCAAGAATAGGATGGCGTGTGAGAGTCAGGTCTACGTAAGCTTTTGTGCGTGGTGCCCTGGGTGTGGACGGAAGGTTCATAAAATTGTGGTGGGGAAACCTATGTTCTTTGTGTGATCTTTCGGTTGCGTTACGTAATGGAGAAAGAACGTTCACTGTGTCATGATAGGCGTGGTTTTGTGTAAAGCGATCTGTGGAAACGTTTTTTGCGGTGTTGGGTTGAGAATGTGACGGACGAGTTGTAACGCTATCCCTGAAAAGTTTGCTCAACGGCGCGATTGCTATGAAAACTGACACAGCGTAGCAGTGCTTCTGGCTTTGACTTTCCCGTCTGAACAATGTCAACCACCTGTGATCGAATTGCATGGCAATGTTGCAGGCCGTTGAATCACGTTTCATGAACCATGATTCTAGAAACCTCCTGGGATCCGGTCGTTGCTCACGAGCCAACGTTATCACATTGCCGTAATCAAACTCATCCCCCTCCGAGCAACAGTGGTTGACCAGTTCAGTTTTTATGGCATGAGTCGCCTTAGTCACATCCCGTTTATATGCATTCACACATATCGCTCGTCGTCTGCCGTTTTCTCCAATATGACTCGGTCACAGTCCTGGCTACTAATCTTGTACACCACTGCGTTTTGTTCGTGAGCCGGGGAGTGGACCTTCGGCTTAGTAAACACATTCGCCAAACTATACATCGGTTTGAAAACCGTCCTAACGCCCAGCGGGGTCAATGCTCTACGATTTGCAGTTGAGACACCTTGAAGAAATGTACACGATAGATCTGACCTTATCTTCCAAGTTGACCGTCCCGACTACGACCATCAACTACGTTTTCTATTTCTTGTGCTCGCGAATGCTGGTTTGAAGACAACTTATCACATCGTGAGAAGAGTGCCTAGTATGTCCAGTAGGGTCATGCGAGTGGCAGCTTAATAAATTGCCGCTGTTTCAAGGGAGCCCCCACGCCACACCCCAGGAGAACATCAAGAAAATGACCACATACCACCATTCGCAGTTTCACACGTATACTAAATAACAGAATGAATGCCATTGAGAGGCTGGTGAAAAGCAAAGTTCTTCCTTTCCAAAAAGTGCACATATCTGCAATACAGTTTTACAGGAAAAGGAGAGAGTTGATCACCTGCGTCTCAGCGTAATCCATAACGAAATTGACCACAGTTACTGGTACAGTGCTTCCCATAAGGCAACCCTCTATCGATGATATAACTCCCCCGCAAACGTAACATAACTTTGTTTTAAAAAAAAACCTAAACAAAATCACGATGTCATGCACCACTAGTGATGCAGTCGTCCCACAGGCACATCACGATGACCTCTGTAGCGAGGCCGACGGGAATGTTCGTAAACAATGACTCGATATCAAGGGACAGTTTCTACTAGAAGTTTCTAGTATCATAATTCATCAAACATGATTTCATCAGACGCCCTGCAACAAGAACCGTCAAAAGAGGGGGCGCAGAAAAGCTGGTGCATACAAAGAGAAATTTTGTGGTCTACGTGTCTCCGTTTCCAGCCATCAACTAGAACCGTGACCCTCTGCTCGATATCTACAATGCCTTGGTTGATTTTCACCTCCGGCTCATTGTGTACTGAGGATGCCGCCTGCATACATGGGCCTACTTTTATGGTTTTAACTTATTGCACCGAGTCTGAGTAAACCAGTTTTTACAGTACCCAAATTTTATGCGTTTGTTCACTCACATGGACTCGTGCCCGGTGGTTCTGCGTGATGTTTGCGGCAATTCCTGTCCGATCCACACGCACTGCGTGATGTTTCGTCGGTGGTTAGATGTGGTGTCGAGCTTAACCCCTTTCACTTTCATGCAGAAAATCTGAATGCACATATGTGAGGCATTCATACTTCTAATGTGCATATAGCGATTGGAAAACTGGAGTAACGAGCTACTATCTCAGCTTTTGGAGTATTTTCTCATTAGATTTGGGGAAACTATGTGAGTAGGACTAAAACACACAAAATGAACGAAGACAGACGGCCATCATCTCATTGTAATTCGCACAATGGTGCAGTGCCGAACGCGAATCCAAATCGGTCAGCTGTATGACTTATATTATGGCGGGGCTCTTCGGTTACCATACACATAAATAAATGAAATAAATTGTAAATAAATGAAATTAAATATATGCGACGTGTGCTCTTGATTGATTGATTGGTTGATTTTAAAAGAAAAAAATGGTGTGCTTCTTCCTCTTGTAATATCTGGATGTTTTTTGGACGTATATGGTTTCCCTAGTGTGGGCATATGCATCTCGGTTTCTTTTAGAACTCCGCGTAACTGCAAAGACGTGACTTGATGAATGTGCGTCGCTCTGACATGAGCGTAACTGTCTCCTCCTGTCCCTCATTTTCACAAACTTATCACAACGTTATCACTATACCCATACCATCCTCCGAACCTGACACTGATTTCACGATATCTGAATTTTTATGTGATCATGAATGAAGACGGTCTTATTTTATCCTGTGACTCCTAAAGGTGCGCCCTCAGTTTGCCGATCGGCTCTCCTCGCTGTGCTTTGTCTATGGCTCACTATGCCGATCGGCCTTGCAGATCGGCAGATGTACTTCAGCCAGTGTACTATTGCGCAGATGTGAACTTGATACCTTTGCGGTGCGATGTGTGACGGCGAGAGTGAAACTATTATATTTACTTTGACTTGATTTTTTGAAACTGTAATGATATTCTGGAAGCTCATATCAAACTGTGTCTGAAACCACCCTTCATTTCCAGAAAATGGCCCGATATTTTAAATAACCGTAAATTAAGCATCCCGAAACACACATGGAGGCCGCCGTTTTGATGACGGTTTAGTCGGTCTATACCGCTGACGCAATTGGTATCAGTGTTCTTCAAGACATCCCTCCCTCTCTACGGAGCATACGCGAATGTAGACAAGCGATGATGGCAGGGAGCGTCTGGTCGACCGACGTAGGCTTCTTGATTGCAGTGTTTGTTTGTTTTTTTATTTGTGGGATGGTTTGCCAATGCCAAAACACATTGTTGACACCACTTGTGCGCTTAGCATTCGTGGAATTATGCTGTCTCGTTGCCGGCCTCCGGCTAGCTGGCGAAGAGCACCATGAACGTCACGTATTATCACCGAGCTATGCTACGCCTATGTACGAAAGGCATTTTTGTTGGAATTGTAGTTATCTTTGATACAAAAAGTCAGTTGCTTGCTTAATTGCGAGACCAATCGTAACCGCAGCATCACTTTTCTGCTTGCGAAGTCACACACTGCAGACATGTCTCTCTCTCCAATGCCTGGCGTTTGACGTTCCAGGAACAGTAAATAGATAGTTTTAGTAGGTCGTACGCAAAGGCGATAGCGTACGTAACAGATAGCGTTGGCGGTTCTGCGTACTGCGCGAAGCTCTCTTTCTGTTATGGGCGTGCGCGGAACCATCAACGCTATCCCTTACGTACGCAAAGGCGATAGCTTACGACCTACTAAAACTCCCTAGTAAGCTTCTTTAAGGGCATTATAAACGTGCGAACGAGTCGTATCTGGCAACGACATGGTATCGCATACGCATGTTGCTACGTACGTAAGAATCAGTGTTTCAGTGACTCATTCACTGTATCCCTTGTGATGAGCTTGTGTAGCCTCTTGCTTCTGGTCAGGGTCTCATGAGTAGCATATGGTCTGGCAGTAGGAAAAGCGGAATCACTGGTAGGCGCGTTTATTGACCCCTGGGCCGACTTCACTAGCAATTTTTTTCTATGGAGTGGTTAGAGGGCTGCCCGTGCGCTTACCGTCGCGTATTTTTCAGCCTGGGCCGACTTCGTTCGCATTTTTTTTCTGTGCGCAGTGCGTGGCGCGTGGGCAGTTTACATGCAAGTAGGGACATGCATGCTGGCAACCTTGCCAAGCGATGCCACCGTTGCGCTTGGGCGGACTTCTCTCGCGATTTTTGCGCCTGGGTTTACTTCATTCGCGATTTTTTCTGCCGTAACGGCTGCACAGTGGGCGGCTTACATGCAAGTATAGACATGCATAGACATGACAGTCATACATAAAAGTACATGTGGAAATATATTTATTATTGCCAGTGACGCTAGGAACTGTAATGCCAATCTGCGAAGGGGAAAATGCAGCCGAAAAAACCTTCACAGCGTGAAATAGAACACACATTACCATACAATTCATGTAATAAAGAATATACTTACTTATTACAGGTATGATGCAATCGTATTGAAGAGGTATCACACAGAAATAATCAATCACAATATTTTTATTAATGGTAATCATACACACAAGTTTTCAATGAATCGCAATTAAAATGGAATATCATATGCAATCAAAGACGATATTCTTGATTGATTTTAAAAGAAAAAAAATCAATCAATATTCTTAATCATATGGGCACCGTGCGCTAGAGTTTTCTATTGACGGCAGCGGCCCCTCGCGGGGAAACGCGGCGTAATGCCCTGGTACCAGCCAGCAGCGTCTAGCAGTGCTGTGCTAGTTTCGCCGTTCGAAAATAGCGATTTGAAGCTGCCTGCATAGAAAGTCAAAGGAGAAGACAAAATGGAAACTAATTCTATGTGGTAATCTGCCACGACAACCAAGTTACTGTGAAAGAGAGGCAACTTGCCGTAAAGTTTTCGTCCTTCTCGCTGTATCGTCCCGCCGATCACGTATTTGAGAGAGCGCTTTCACGGCAATCCACCCAACGTGCCGCTCAAATCCGTTGTTTCAAACAACTTATTCCTTGCATTTAGTATATTTGTCAATGACCAGTTGAGCATCACGATGCGGACTTATAGCACAGTAACTGACGTGAAAAAGTTGCGAAATACACCAATGAATGACCAATGAACATCGTGGAGCTTGGCTAAAATTAGTGTCTGCCATATGTCGTACAGTATTTATCTCTTTTACTCGGACCCTAATTTTGCGGCGTGTCGGCGAAGACTGGATTTGGACCTCGTCTTCCTTCAATATAAAGCTTGCATGCGAACACAGGGAGTTATTTGTCCTCCCCGAGCTGCGTTTCGCAAGCCGTCATCATTTTATGTAGGTGCATTCTGTCCCTATGATCTTATTATCGTTGCCAAATCTTGTGATCTCGGTTTACAAGTGGTTCTTTGCTCCTTCCTATTCGTCCGCGCACACACACGCAAACACACACAAGAGTAATCATGCGTTTGTCGAACAGCAACCTTTAGCAACAATAGTTTACGTTTTGTGTTTCTTTTGCGTGATATTTCTGGCTGCTTCTATGTTGCAATTTGCGACAATGTGTCTGATGCGCTATGTTCACCTACACTAAGGCCGCTGTGGTCGTTGTTTAGCACTAATAAAACATTATTATCATTACACATCCAGTTTCAAACAAAAACACGCCTTATTTATATCCTGAAACAATCTTGATTGACTGATTGATTTTTATTACTATGACTGTGCATCAAATGCAGGCACAAAGGGCTAAAAGGGAATCCCCCGACTTGAGCGATGCAAGATTGGGAATAATTTGACTAAGAAACTTATCCTCACAGTGCATCATCACGTTAACGGATTATGCATAAGAAAGAAACGAGAACGTATTTTTTTTCGCTATCTTCGTAATGTATATTCCAATTTGTTGTTGATTGTATTATTGTGAATTCTTCAGTGCGAGATTTCCGTCCTCATAGCGCAGGTACTGGACGTAGCTAGTCTCTGATGTGTAGTGTATAATTGGTAGTCCCTTGCGGATAAATGCACTTAACTTCACGTAAATACGGGCCACGAATACTACACGCGTGTCTGCGTTACACACTGTGTCACACATTGTACATAGACACATATACCCGTATTCACCAACTCACTTAAACCATTGGTTTAGTGACGTCGAGTTTAAATCGATCACGTGTGACTTTCGTTCGCCAATCCTGGATCACCACCCCATGCCCTACAACCTGCTGCTGTGAAGCCAATGGCACCGCACATAGCGAGCTTCCTGCACGGCGCATGCGCATTTCGCCAGAGTCTCCCAGAAGCGGTTGTGGCCGGCAGGCCTAATCCCCGGTTCACGAAGAATTTTTCATCAAATCTTGGGTAAGTTTTGATTGATATAGTTCCTAGAAGCGCCCAGGAGATGGATTTTATCGCAATGGTACGAATATTCCCTTCAAATATTCCGTTTCGATCATCCACCCAAGCTACTTAAACCGGTGGTTTAAGACCCATGTATTTGAATGGGACGTGTTTTAAACTAGGGGAGGGGCTAGTTTAACGTCGGCCTAAGTACGTTGTAACTGTGAACGTGTGCTGAAAAAACTATCGTAGAGTGGTTGTGGTAGGTGATGTTTCACTAATTCGAAGTCTAACTGGTAAAAATTAAGCAGAATCGGTTTAAATGCGCGGTTAGTAAAGCAAAGTGGCGTAACGCTTGACCGGGATCACGAAATGCAGCAGTTGTTTTTCGAAGGCGCTATTGCAAGCTCTTGCATGGTAAACGTAAAAGCACCGTCGAAGTGTGGTCAAAGAGAGTGACATCGACATGTGCCACTGGACAAAATCCAGATACCAATCCAATGGACCGACAGAGCGTGCGGATGGCCGAACTTCAATGTGCATCTTCAAAAACAAAGCGTAGTGCTGTCTGTGCTGGCGCTTATTATGAGTGTCATCTCCTGTGATACACACTGTAAGCACCCCTCTCATTGTACAGTAAGAGCAATAACGTGCTAAATGGTTGTTGCGAGCCCCGATGGAGAAATTGAGGGGCGTTATCCACTCGCATGTTTATTAACCGTAACAGTATCTATCATCTCTTTGCAGCGTGTCTTATCTCCAGAAACCTTTAACCGTGCAATAGGACTGATCATAAAGTGCATTGGCGTCTTGCGGCTGTTGTGTGGATACTATCTAGGCATGGAAACATGCATGTTGTTGCACTACACTGAACACAGAATTTGAGCAGATTTTGCTTTCCCAGGTTATGAAAATACTGGAGCAAAATCGAACGAGGTCCACATTTTCCCTGGATTCACGTGTAATAGATTTGTAATTCACATAGATGAAACTGAAATGTGTGTTTTACTTATTTCAGCATGCCACAGCAGAGGAGACCAATGAAAAAAAGTTCTTCACATATTGTGTTACTACTGCTACATTGGAAAACATTAAAACAGACAGCTGCTTACTTCTATTTTGATTTATTGTATGGTAACAATAGATCTGCTTTTGTAGGGCTGTTTCTGCAAAAGACACTACACAGCAGTGTGCTAAAGGAGGCTGGAGACCTTTTGGATGCATCATTACTTTTTTAGGTTAACTATTGCAGGTACATAACCATAACCAATTAATGACAGTTTTTGTGCATTGTATAAGCACAGATATTCTGGAGATAAAAAATCTCTGTTGTGGACTCATTCGTCACAACAACTTTGTATTCGTGAGATTTTTGTTTATATTCAGACAATAAAGGCTATTACGTAGTTGCACAAGGCTGACTTTTTTCATAGAGGCATGCACTCTCGATACCCTGCTCAATTAGATGGTGAGGTCACGTGGAAGCATAAGTAAGCAACGGTGCACAAGGAAAACGCTCCTTGCTACATTCCACATGCTGACTCCACTAATATGTCTGAGGTTTACTGCAAAAGAGCTGAATTGCATAGGAATCAATGGCAATATGTACAGAAACTTTAAGCTCTTTTGCTCATTATTGCATTGCACTTGAAGTTGAAAATTAGATCAACTGCAATTACTGCATATAACACCTTCCAGATAGATTTAACAAAACATAGGGTACAGACTTATCAATAGACGGTATTGACAATTATAAAAGTAGCCAGCTGGTACACGCAACATCAAAATGGAAATGTGGTTTTGTCATAACTGTAGCATGAGTGCATGGAAATATTGTACATGGCCACGTGACTGTTGTCAACTACTTAAAAGAAAGTTAGCTTCTGTTAGCATGGGTACAGATTTGTCCTGCCAGTGCAGCTGTTTGTATACACACTGAGCACACGAGAACGTGAAAGAGCACGGTCCCATGTTAACAGTAGCTATCGTTCTTTTGCGTTATAGACAGCTGCCATATGGCTGCATAGTTAATTTCTGTGTGCACGTGTTCAATGTGGATATTGATGACAGTAGTAAAGCAGGGTAAACATGCACCCATGTTACACTATCTCTCCTTTTATAATGAAAGAATGGCTAGGAAGCACGCGAACTGGTGAAGATGATGCATAATGTAAAACCCCCGAGACTAGGGAACACGAAGGGACAGACACAACACGAAGTCCGTTGTGTCTGTCCCTTCGTGTTCCCTAGTCTCGGGGGTTTTTACATTATGCGTCTCCTTTTATGTTGTTGATAGCTGTCATATGGCTACAGAGTTTATCCATGTACTCAGGTGTTGAGTGTGAATATAGTACTAAACAAAAAAACAGAGTCGCTTTTGTGTCTCCTGAAGCTCAAGGCTTTTCTTTCAAGCTAAAATGTATGCATGCTATTCTGCATCATTTCTTTGAGCAGGACTGTTAAAAATTGCTCAACGACACTGCAGCTTTACACTAGTGTGATCAGTGCACTCTTGTTGTGTAGTCTCATATCCTGTAGAGGTACATCTTAAGAATGGGAAAACACATTCCTATGGAATCATGCTACATGATTTATAATATACTCCCGCATGCACATTGCTATCATGCTTCTATTTATCGCGAATGCCACAATGTCTCTAATTTGGTGTTGTGCCTGTCTTCAACGTGTTCTGAATAACTGAGTTCAAAAATAGTGAACCACACCACTATCCACTTCTAATATGCATATGTGTAATGCCTTACTGTACATTCAACTATGTTACAACTTGTTCCCCTTACACAAGCTCAGGTGCATGCTAAGGGTCCACAGTTTTTCCCGTACGACATGTCCTGTACAATAACTACGCGCAATGGGTACTCCCATTTCACACCAGCTCTCCTCTGCCTTGACTCGCGCTCCACTCCTGAAGCAGTAAGTGGAGGGTATACAGAATATTGGAATACTACGGTAACAAAGTTCAGATGTAGCTAAGAATGTGTCATCAGAGTCATGACAAATGGTTTTAACATCTATGGATCTGTCACTCGAAACATTGCCTGAATGCTATTGCAATACACGACACCATGACATACATTTATCACTGGAAAGCTTCCTTCCCCCTCATCGTCACCAGGAGAATATGTGGCATCTCGTGCAAACTACTTTCACTGAATGACTGGCACCAAATGCCTGTGACATTAGATTGTATATGTGTCACACCTGGTTATTTATTTTCTTTCAAGTAAGCAGTTCTTCGAAGCCACATGTGAAGAAAATTTACTGCTATACAAATATGTGGCTGGCATTAGCTTAGGCTTATCACATACCATGCCATCCCCAACAGAACTGACCTTCATGTAACACACGAAAAACATGTCTGTGTAAGAGCTTGCTTCACCATAGGTTCCTAAATCTTGTGGTTATGTGTGTGGAATTTTTCATTTCTTTTTAACGGGGAATTCACACTACTTCTATTTCTGTTCAGAACCCCCCCTTTCCTCCCACATTTTCATTTTCTTAGGGGTGCATAAAGTTCAGTAAAGTGGAACGAAATAATTACATGTTTATCTTGTGCGCCAACATAATGCATTTGGCCGGAACTTGTGAAACTTTTGCTTTGGATGCTGGTAAATCTTCTGAACCATTTCCCCATACATCATAATTTCCTGAAGTTGCCTGAAGACTGCATGTTCATCACTCATTACTGAAGTTAGGTGGTGAGTCATGCAGAGGCATCTGTATTATTTTACTACATATTCAGTGTTATGTCCCATACATCTGCTCCCAAACTTTGTCCTTCATGATGCAGTACACCATGCTCACTACATTAAACGGTCCAGTTGCATAGATTTGTGTTGACACAACAGGATGAATATGTCCGCCTCTACAAAGTGACAACTACCAAAGTGGTTCAAAAAATAAGCGAAATTGTGGAAGAAAGATATACAAACATGTAAATTTTAATAAAAGTAATACAGCACATTGTAGCTAAGATGCACATGATTTTAAGTTGCATTTCTTTCTTTGTGTGAGCTTATTTGCATTGTGCATATTTGTCCATTGTGAACTTCATGTCACTGTCTGCTATAGATCAATACAGAAAGCAAGCAGACAATGATCAGTGCTACTACAGAGATTTCATGCTAGAATGAGCTCCTCTAGGTGTGCCTTGCTTTGATATTCCACTGTGTTGTTTCTCAAGAAATAGCACAATCTCTCAATACAAAGCTGTACAGTCAAACTGCATAACCACACAGTGCAGAAATTCAGCCTGCGCAATAATTTTTCAGAGCTTTATCATCGGTGTAAAGAACGAGAATTAGTCGAGCCAGGTCACAAACATGTAATCCTCGAATGCCCAGCTGCTCGAACCACCGTGTATATCTCAGGATGTCTGCAATCCAGTAAGGCATGGAAAACTGGGAAAATAGTCAGAGAACTACTCCATGACTGGAAAACTAAAAAAATGCCAAGCAAGCGGTGAAATAAAAATTAACAAAATAAGTTTACACAATTATACAGTGGCAGTTATCATTCTCATGGCATCACACAGGCCTCTTATGTCATTTCACAGTCAAATTTGAGTGATCTGTGTTAGGGTGGAGTGATAACTAACTGCATCACTAACACAAATTCTTTCTGAACAGGAATCCTAAATTAAAAGCTTAAATAAGGAGTGATTTCACAGAGCGTAGTGCATGATGCAGTCGTCCGTGTCATTGTTCTTCTGTCCGCGTCTTTTGGCTGTCTACACACCATAATTCGTACGACCTATTCTGCCTTGCTCCACTTGTTTAGTACATGATATGCTGTTGGCAGCCGTATTTTAGCATGGCGTGGCATGAGCTGTGGGGAGTTTTTAAGCATTGGTGGTCGTGATGGTTTGGCATGTAATGGTGCAATGATAATGTTAGTGAAATTTACAATGCCAGTATGAAGTTGAAAGAGAAGCTTGTAAAGAATGAGCATGGAAAATGTGTAAGTCCCAAACCAGTTGCATAAAAGTGTTACCTCAATAATATATGAAGTTGAAGAAATAAGCACAATGCAATTATTGAACAAAATAACAGCACAGGCTTATTTGTAGCTGACGTTGCAGCTGTTGTATGTGCTTTCTTTGGTCCATTCCTGTTTGCCCTATCCTTTGAACACCACTTGTGAAACTGGTATAACACCTCCTTCTTTATGATATGTTTGGTTCATTTTAACATCTGTATTTTGTGTACATTGTCTCATTAAACTACAAATCCTGAATGGTTCAGACGTAGTGTGCTGGCACCAAAGTGTGGCCATTTATTTTAACAATGTCGAATGCATCATATCAAATGACAAATATGCTCAGTAACTGTAATGACAAATATATACATTAGGTATGTTCCTATTTCGTGAAATTTGAACATGAACGTGAAAATGAGACAGTCATAACGTAACGATGAATCTTTGTGGGCTGAACAGAACAATCAATTTAGTGCTTAGTGATTTCTGCAATAATCTGATATGCTGAAATGCAGAAATAAAAGAGGTCAGAGTTAAGCACAGCAACGCACCACACTGACAGGGGGTCACGACACTTCCACGCTCACAAGCAAGGACGCCCTGGGTAACATAACGAAAACAGAGCTAAACAAACAAACGAAATACACAGACACACACACACACACACAGGACGACGACGCAAACAAGGCAGCACCCTGAGTACGTCTTCCGTATCAGTCGCGCTCCAAAGAAACACAGCCAGCAAAGAGATACTCTAACGCGTTGCAGGTTTGTGACACGTTGAAAGTATCACGTCGATTTCTTAAAACGATAACACCGTAAAAGTTGTGCGTGTGGGAGTCCCATGCAGCATAAGGCCATCCTTGCATCAACTTTCTTTCTGTTTACATAGCCCGCAGTGATCAAACACTTGCACACACGTCGCGCTCATGACACCAGGCTCGAAAGCGTATAAAGGACGTTGCTGGAATGCCCCCGCAATCGAGAGGCAATCTTGATCGTTGCAGTTCACCACACATATCGCACAATAGACGATAAATAAGCGATGGTCGATGCGGATGAAATTATTGCACGCAACCACAATCGACGACCAAACACTGACAATAGCACAACGATCACCTCCGCGAGGATACCTCTACTTCTGTTTTTCAAATAACATTGCAAACGCTGACTATGTACACCTTTTTAGCGACCATAACAACCATATCTCGCGGAGCTTGTCATTAACAGATACAGAGGTAGATCTAACCACCGATTACCGATACCCTGATCCGCAACCACCTGCAGCAGCGCCATCTCAACTTTTCTTCCGTAACAACCTCATAATAAAAAAATAAAAAAGCAGGAGCCTTCCCTCCTTCGCGCTCCTGTCGTCTGCTACTTTCTCCCTCCCCTCAACCGTCGCGTGACAATGTGAATAATGCGCATGCGTTGTGGTCAACCCTTATTGGATGGCGCTTCATAGCCGGAGAGATCACGTGATCGATTTAAACCCGACGTCACTAAACCAATGGTTTAAGTCGACTGGTGAATACGGGTAATAATGTTCCACGTGCAAAAGGCTTCCCCATCGCATACATTTTACGTGACAAACCACTTCCACACAAGTAGTCTCACGGGTTAATGAGTCGAAAGCCCCAAAGCCGATATATAAAATTCGGGAAAACACCCGTACGCACCAAAGCTACATACGCGAAGGCGCCGATACGGCGTCAGTACCAGACCGTTACGCGCGAAATCGCCACGGGTGGCGCTGTCGATCAAGCGACCGCAGCGTCCTCTCGCTAGTGCACGGTGCCCATAGACATGCATAGACATGACAGTCATACATAAAAGTACATGTGGAAATATATTTATTATTGCCAGTGACGCTAGGAACTGTAATGCCAATCTGCGAAGGGGAAAATGCAGCCGAAAAAACCTTCACAGCGTGAAATAGAACACACATTACCATACAATTCATGTAATAAAGAATATACTTACTTATTACAGGTATGATGCAATCGTATTGAAGAGGTATCACACAGAAATAATCAATCACAATATTTTTATTAATGGTAATCATACACACAAGTTTTCAATGAATCGCAATTAAAATGGAATATCATATGCAATCAAAGACGATATTCTTGATTGATTTTAAAAGAAAAAAAATCAATCAATATTCTTAATCAATATGATTACAATCAAAATTACAAGTTCTATTATAAAAAGTCTCAGATTTCTATACATGAGCATCATGATTGCAGTTAGTGGAGTTTTGATTTCAGTTACAAGTTCTGCTAGATGTAAGTAATTAATTGTGCAGAGCAGAAACCCTGGAAGACCATGGGCTACATATAGGGATGATACGAACGTAAGAGGAATTAAAATCAATATCAATGGACACCTCATCTAGTTAAAGAAGACACCCTTAATCAAAAAAGTTACAATAAAAATTAGAAGCTTTTTTATAAAAAGTCTAAAATTCCTATACGTGATCACCATCATTGCAATAGTGAGGATTTAATTTCAATTACAAGTGCCGATAGATGTAAGTAATTAAGTGTGCACGACAGAGACCCTGAAAGGCTACGGGAACACAGAGGGACGACACAAACATAAGAGGAAATAAAATCTATAACAAAGGACACTACATTTAGTTGAAGAAGCCAGTCTTAGTCAATATGATTACAATTAAAATTACAAGTTTTATTATAACAAGTCTGAGTCGTGATCACCATTATTGCAACACTAACAATTTCCTCATTATCATGTAGCGGGGACTTTCTGATTAAGTGCTGTAAGGAAGTTAGAGCACAACGTGGAATCTACGTTGCATATGTTTTGTTCCAACGTGACACAACTTTTAATTAATCAATTTCTTATTAAGTGAATAGCACAGACGTAAGGAAATAATGAGAAACAACATAACACAGTCAACAGCTAGCACCAATAGAGAGCGAAACCTGTGCATCCTCCAACACGCAAACAACAGATACATGCAAGAAAATAATAGCGAAACAATCTATGAAAACGAGAAACACTTCAAATTTAATACCTTCCAACTGTGACTAGCACAGACTTAACGCTGAAGAACAGAGGAACACAAACAATAGCAAGCAAAAAAACTGTGATCAGACATCAATATCAGAGCGAACCGGTTTCTCTAAGCGGCGCATTCTTCAACACGTAATAAACATAGGAAAATAATCTATCATTTGAACCATCATAAAATCATCCTCGTGACTTAATCTAATCGAACACTATACCATTTTCATTCTAACAGACACTACAAACCTTAGTTTGTTTTATGAATCCAACACACAGAAAATAGACATGGTCCAATGAGAAACAACCAAGGCTCTCAGTTTTTCACCCTTTCCTGAAAGCTGGGAAACCTTATCTCTCTATCATACGGTGGATGCACTGGTGGATGCTGTTAAGAAAGGACGATGGTTTCTTTTGTAAATGGGAAGATGTATATGCCCACACCTGCTTGGCCTATTATCAGGGTGTGCAGCATTGTTGAATGAATGAATGAATGAATAAATAATTAATAAAATAAAATAAATATAAATAATCATACCATTACGGGCCAAGAACCTGACGGAAGTTACCATCACTCTTAAAAATGTGACTTCTGTCGTGTCTGAAAGCGACAAAAAACCCCAGTGCGAGGGGGCAGCGTAAAGGACAAAGGACGGACAAACATAGCTCTGTCGCTTTTAGTATGGATCACCAACCCGCCCGGATTTTAACTTTGTTTCTATCGTGTTGTCTAAAGGAGAGCGCCGAACCGAAACGTTTTCTGGTTTGTTTCGGGTTCGGGTTCGGCCATAAAGGTTCCTTTTCGGTTCAGCTTCGAAGTACACATCGGTTCCATTAACCGGCTCAGAGGCTGTACACCGGTTCGGAACCGGTTCGAGGTTTTAATATGCTACAAAATTGTAGGTAGCCACTAACAATGATACATGACCTTTTAGTTACGTTTTTATGCATTTATTTCTGTTTTTGGACCAACAGGATATGATGTAAATTGCGAAAAACAAAAAGAAATAAATAAAATAAACGATATGCCTAGATTATAACGGTAACGCGTCATCTAGAAGTGGAACGCCCGTGTGACTACTGACTAGAGCATGAAAAATGTGTCGGTACCTTATATACTTCAGATGTCAGGATGACATCGGAACAAGGACAAACGACATCAGGACAAAGTATGTTAGAGCCACACCTAGCTTCTGAAATTTTTTAATGGCGCATCTTCATATGGCGAATGAACTAGTCACCATTGCTCAAATGAATCTTCCAACGTCCTATCGAGGTCTCAAGACTTGCCTTCTTGGGCGTCACTAGGTTGATGCACTCACATACTATATATACAAGGTGATTCGCGCACCATGTCATTTGGGGTTTATAAGAAAACGGTAGAACCGAAAAGTATGCGGTCAACGGCTCCCGTGCGGCAATTAAGTTCGCCATCTTAAAAAAATACCTTTGTCGAATTTCAATTGCAATAAATTGAAATTCCTGAGTTGAACTCTGAAATTTGCCTAGCCAACATAGCGGTTTTTTACAGAATCAGGAAGCTCGTGGCGAACTTAGTCGAACACACCGGAAGCGGAAATCTCTAATGCTACAGCGAGTGCAAACAAAAATTGTGAAAATCGACATTTCCTGACTACTCTTTGTTGTTGTCAGTCACTGATAATGCGTCAGAATTAAATATTGCATTCTTTCCCGCAGACTAAACGGATATTTCTGTGGCGATATAACACACCTTGTGGACCCGGAAATTCCCTTTTGGCCCAGTCTTCCTTCTCACACTAGAAGGGCTCGATATGCAGTAGACAGAATATCAGCAGTACGTTCAAACTAAACCCGTCGCATGCTTGTCTTAGCTCTCTTAGACCGCAGGTGAGCCATTCTATTATCTACTGCTATATGAGTTTAACTATTTATCAAAATATGCCAAAAATCTTTTTTTCACCTTGTGCTTCATTTGTAATTTACTCATCCTATGTTCCTCTATATATGTTTGTGTGTCGGTGGTCCTAGTTCTAATTTGTGCACTATTGGCATATTAACTTTTTTTAAAGATTGCTAGTTTGACAACGATTACTCTTGTTCAACTGTAGTCTGTGTTATTGTGAACTGAATACCAGCGAATACCTGAAATAAGATACAGAACCTCTGCGTTTCGTGCGGCTTTAGTGATTACGTTAGGCCGGAGCAAACCAAAGGGAGGGGAGGCGAGAGAGGGCAGGGAGGGAGGGCCGCGACAGAAGGGGGAAGGAGGCTAATATAGACTCCAAGCAAACCGCTACCGCGTGGCGTCTACGAGGCCGTGCTATGACGTCATGTTTAATGTTGCACCATGCGTGTTTTCTAACGTGGTGTCTAAGCAGAGGCCTCAAATTTGCCACTTTCGAGGCTTCTGTTATAGACACACAGCAGAAGACACATTTTTAAGAGTGCACTCTTAAAAATGGGTTCTTTATTGTGCCTTTAAAGGGACTATGAAATTTCCCAAACCCCCAAATTTTGTTTTTCTGGAGACGGTTCTTCTCTCTCGTCGAGAAACTAATATGCAGGGAATTTTTCCGGGCGAAATCGCTCCACTCTGTGAGAGCGCGCGCTTCAAGTTTCTCTTTCGCGTTCCGCATTTTCCGCGAGCATTCTCCTGTGGATCGAGCAACTATTGCTGCTGGCCCCCACTGTGCTGCTGGCCCCCATTACGTCACCGGTGTCGCGCAATGCCAAGCAACGCTCGCCCCAGCTGTGAGCGCGGTGGAGCCTTCCAGTCGCACGTCCAAAGTCACAAGGTCTCTGGTCGAGTCTGAGGTCTGAAGCATTACGTTTCTCTTCGTTGCAGGCGTTCGGATGACACGCTGTAATGAACAGCTTTCTGTGTCTGAATCGTTTGCTACACTTGCGCTGGCAGGTATGACATGTGAGCTGTACTTTTTCGTCGCATGTAATCGTCTTCTGATCGGCGGCCGTTCACAACAAGAAACACCAGCACCCATCTTCGTGGCTGTGAGGTTTTTGCTGACGAAACACGTGGGCCTCTAGCGATTCACCGCAACGTTGTATTAGTTGTATCGCCATCACCAATGGAAAGTCTGTGGCGGTTGCCTTGCGTTGCAATTATATTGACGTTGTGGGAACCCAAGTTTTCAGAACCTCGAGGCGTCAGCCCGTCTGTTCCGTCGCCGGGGAAGGCACCAGTAAGGGACAAGTACAATCAACAAACATTGCATTGCGTATGCATTGCGTATGATTGCAAACATTACAGTGCAAGCATTGCATGTAGAATTGCAATCCACAGATGTCACTCTTCGTCTTGCTTCCAATGACGCCGTTCCAGCACAAGTTGCAGTTGTGCTCTGGATTCGTTTGGTTGGGGGACGACGAAAGTAGCGCTTCGTGCACCTTCCGGGCCTGGAAGTTCGTGTTATCCTGGGTAGGGACTTCATCATTCGGCAGAAGTTGGCGCTTGACCTGCTCAATCGAGGACATATGCACCACGGTTCGTCGGGATTTTTCCGCTTCGCCGCAGCACGGGAACAGTGCACAGCACAGGAAGCTGTGGCAGCGTCCGTTGAAACGCCTGGGCTGCCGACTGTCTTGTGGTCATTCCATGGTCCTGAGGAGCAGCGCCGTCAGCTTGAACAAGTACTGCACTCTCAGAAAAAAGGGTGTGAGAAGGTGGTAACTTCTATAGTTACCTAGGTCAACACAGCGTCTGATAAAGGGTGTAAAAGGGTGGTAAAAGCAATTATCATATATCCAAATTGCTACAAAAACGCGTACGCCCCCTCGCAAACCGAATCAGAAGTGGTAACCCTATCACTCGTGGGAGAGGGTATAACAGCTCCACCCTTTCTTCTGAGAGTTTGCGGCAGTTTAACGGAATCTTTACGGAAAACCTCGCCTGTGTTACAGCATAGCATAGACACCGGTAACGCTAGACCTTTGCGTTGTAATCCGCGGCCATTGAATGTTCATAAGCGTGGCTGCTCTTCAAGAAAGGCTCGAAACTAGTGCAGTCCAACTGTCTAAGAAAAAAGGGTGTGAAAAGGTGGTAACTTCTATAGTCCTTCTATAGACCTCCCAAAAACAGTCTTTACTTGTCCTAGAGGTTTGTTCGAATTTGTACGGATGCCTTTCTGTCTAATTCACCCGCCAGTTTTCAGCGGTTGATGGATACAGTGTTGGGAGATGCAAAGTACAATTTCGCAATGGCATACATGGATGATAGGGTAGTATTTTCTGGAACACTTGGAGCACCTGTCAATCGTTCTTGCAAGGATGAACGAAGTGGGCATAACGATCAATCCCCGCAAGGTGCAGCTGGGATCGTCTGGGATCAGCCTTCTCGGTTTTTGTGGTGGGCGGAGGTACCATCCGTCCCAACGACGACAAACTAAAGGCGATCACGGAGTTTCCGGTTCTCGGTAACGTCAAAGCCTTGGAACGCTTCCTGGGTATGGTTGCTTTTTACAGACAATTAATTCCTAATTGTGCCGAGTTAGCGCAGCCGCTTAACCAGTTGCTGCGCAAAGACACGCGCTGGTTCTGTGTTCCGTCTACGTTACCACACTCTGTTCAGAGGTTTTTACACCGGTGTCGGTTGAATGTGCCTTATGGCCGTCATTTTCTTCATAAAATTGGAAAAGCCGACTCATCGAATTGTTCGGTTTGGGCAACGGTGGGGGTAGTCAGCATATTATAGTGCACTGCACTAGGTCTTCGTCTCAAAGAGCTACACTGAAAGCTACACTTGCTCGACTAGGCAGCAATGTCTTCAATATAGTGAAGGTGTTGGGACTTTGGGCACCGAACACGAGGGATGCTGCCTTGGCGGCACTTGGAAAATTTCTTCAGAGCTGGGGGGATACACATTTATGAAAAGGAAGGGTCAGCTAGAGCTGTGGGATTGACATAACGTTTTAGGATTCTTTGTGCATGATCTTGGGATAATTGTGAATAATGGACTTCTAGTGAAATGTGAATAGTCGACTGCTAGTGAACATGTGAATAGTTGACTTTTGAATAGCGACCATGTACATGGTGAATAGCGAACTTGCGAGTACAGCACATGAGCAGTATTCTTGGGGAGTTGGGAGGGTGATAATTTATGTTAGGGGTAGCACAACAAGTCGGGAGACGAGTTCAATTTCTCCTCTTTTTTTCCTTACAAACATGCAACCCGCGCTGGAACTGGGAAGAAGAGCAGGAACGATCATTTCGTGCTCTATCACAAGCAATCGCTGATACGGCTAGTCTTTATCTGTCCGAGCTGGACAAACCCATTTGTTATGCAAACAGGTGCAAGTGATTATGGTGTTGGCGCAGTTCTTGACGCTGTTCTTTGTCCAGTGGCTTTTGCAAGTCGCACGCTGAATCCGGCAGAACGGAACTACTTCGTCACGGAACGTATTTGTCCAGTATTTGTTTGTGGTTACTGATCGTTTCACGAAAGGGTTTGAGCTGTTTTCTCTCAGGACGTCGACTTCCCAAAGAGTGTGGGAAAGACTACTCGACACCTTTTGCCGGTTCTGATTTCCCGCGCAGCTGATCACTGACAATGCAACCTACTTTACAAGTAAGGTGTTTTCAGATTATTGTGCTATCTTAGGCATTCAGCACAAGAAGACTTCCCCGTATCACCCTCTGGCTAACATTACCGAACGTGTTAATCGGAACCTGAAAGTGTTGGTTGCTTTTACTAGTTACAAGTCAGCACCACCGTGATTGGGATCTTTGCTTGGCTGAGCTGGCGTTCGCTACACGGACGACGGTCAACAGAGCTACAGGATTCATCCTGGCGTTCCTCAACTTGGGACGAGAGGCTCCGTTCCCAGTGGAGAATGCTCTGGGCCTTCGAGCTACCTGGCCTCCTTATTCAAGGTTCGCTAAGGACCTCCGGAGTCGACTGGACGATGCAGCTCGGACGGATCGGGGAAATCTTGACGTCGCAAGGTTAGACCAGGCTCGCCAGTACAACCGTGGACGTCGGAACGTCACCTACAGCGTTGGTGACGTGGTCTTTGGACAGATTCACCCGCTTACTGATGCGCGCGCGTCACGAGGCTTTGCAGCTTCACTCGCAGATAGGTGGGATGGCCCATTCGAGGTAAGAGCGTGCTCCTCCGGCCTCACTTACAGTCTTCGTCGCTGTGACACGGGTGAAGAAACTGGGCCAGTACACATCTCGGGACAGTCTTACCACCTCCGAGACCACAACCGAGAGGAACACGGTTTGCAACCTGCCTCCCTCGAGGACCTGGACCCGGATCCCGTTCCCGGTCCTGCGTCCAGCCGCTACGACTTGCGTCCCCGCAGGCGGCGCTGTAGCCGCCACTATCTCCATCGCTAAGAATAGTGCTTGTGATTTAGTGTTTTATTAGTGTAATTTCTGTTGCACAGTTTTCCGCTGTCTGCTCTAGGGAGTGCCCTTTCAGGCATTTACGGTTTGGGGTTGCCCTCTTACCGTGTTCCCGCCTCTCTCTCGCAGTTCCAATGTGACGTTCCTCCCTTCCTTCTAACCGCCCGGTTTCCCGGTCCCGACCATGTGGAGACCCAACATGGAGACCCAGCTCCGGACCCTCGGTCCGCATAGCCCGCTCCTCACTTCCTCAACACCGCACCGTGGCCACCTGGACGTTGGTGGCCAATGGCATGCCTGTGGCATGGTCGTCACGTTCCCGATGGGGCAGCCAGCCTCGACCCCTGCGGGGAGAAGACCCGTCACAGACTCCTGCCCCGTTCAGGGGTCTCACTCTGACAGGCCCCCATCGGACCCCCTCCAGCCCCTGACCGCCGAGGGGAGGCGGATTCTCTGTCCTCAGTTTCAAGTGCCCGAGGTGCACAGGGGCACCCTCCGCAGAGGCGCCCTGCACCAGGCCCGCCCCGACGCAGCCTGAACAGTATCCGATGTTACCACCGCCATCGCTACGTTACGCCGCCTTCATCCCGAACTGCTGGTGGAATCCGCACCTGCCAGGCTGCTCGCACCACAACCGGTTCGTCCGGTATCCGACGACGACATTCACGACATCACCGACGATCTGATGTCCCTTTAAGGGGAGAGGAGTGTGGTCGGACACCCCAAAGCTTTCAACTCAAGACCCTGGATGGCGCTTCGGCCAGTGTGTCTCACCCAATGGGGCTGATAAGGGGGGGGGGGGGGCGGAGGACGTGAGCCGTGGAAGAGATACAACTTTTATCTCTTATGCACAGTGTTGCCACGTCTACAGATTTGTATAGAGATCTACAGATTTTCGGCAATGTCTACAGATCTATAGATTATTTTTGAAATCTACATAATTTTTGACTCCATGACGAAACAAGCCTGAGCATCGATTACACAAAATACAATAACATACACAACGATATCGTTGTCCATGTTCCTGTATGTTCCCATGACCAATGTTTGTTTGACCAAGGATTTCGTGCACCAGCTAGCCTGTGTTTGCGCTGTGTTGTCAGAATTTTGGACATCGTTAAAAAAAGTTGTGACGAGAAGCCCGATTCACGATCGCCACTCTTGAAAAAACAACAAAAAAACGAATTTTTAATTTTATGTTTGCTTCAAGGTGTGCGTGTTAATGACTGTCAATATAATCTTTGATATTTCGTATCACTCGTGGCACGGAAGGTGTTCATACTTTTAATCACACGATGTAGATCGCTTATGTATCGATTTGTCTGATGATTATGCTTGATTTTTTCTTCTGATTCTTGTTGCCTCCACTCGAAGCAAATACTTCACGCGCAGTCGTCGTCGCATTTGCACTGACGAACAGGTGGTGGTGCTGTGTTATTTCCGAGCGGTTTGCCTGCTGGCTTGTTGCTCGGTTCTTCCCAGACAGCACGGCTGCTGCAAGGATTGGAACCCAGGAGAGCAGGAGAGCCAATCCATTCTGCGTAGCTCCCCAACAACAACAATAAACGATGACGATGAGATGGGGTATTTCACCGCGGTGTTGCGGTACCCTACCCCATTGCACGTGGAACATTATGTGAAGATGATGAAGGGAAGGAGGAAATTCAAGAAAGAACTAAAGCGTCTGGAGCAATCCAGTGGACGACAGGAAGCCCATGAACAGGCGAAGAACCCGACGATAAAGCTAAATTGAGCGGCCTCTTGCTGATACGGGCAAGCTCATCGCACAGTATCCGCCTTTGCGGGCAGTATAGTGTACATTCCATAAGAATGTGCTGGGCGGGCGCCACGACATCGCAGGTGGAACAGAGGCTTGTGTCACAGCATCTGATCATGCACTTGCTCCCTAATCACTTTTGCCATCACATATTTCAGTTATTTCAATGCAAAATGCAAAATAGGAAGTATCAAACGAAGAAACGCACGAAATCCACGCCTAAAAATGGTGTTAATTAAGCTAATTATGTGTTTTACTGCTATGTAGAGATTTTTTACGGGAACCTTCATAGTTTTTCATAAGTGGTCTCCATACTTTTCCTCCGACGGGTGTGGCAACACTGGACATGATAAAAGGCGTGGCGCGACAGGGCAAAGAGGTTGTCGTTTTGTTGGAGCTGCTCGTCCTGGCGCATTTCTTATTGTGACGTACAGGTGAATAAAGCCTTGTATGTTGCATTGCTTCGGTTGTTGTGTGGAACAGACGGGCTGACGCTCCGGGTTGTGGGAACGTGGGTTTCCACAACATGTCGGCATCTGACAACAAAGAAAGTGCGTTGTCAAGTGCGACTGTGATATTTGGAAGCTGTGCCCCGTTGTTTCTCGATTTCTTTGTATGACTGGGTGGTCTAATGTTTTATTTTACCTTGTTTCAACTTGTGTCCTTCATTACCATTACTATCATTATTCAAAACAGATTCGCACTTTCAAGCGATTCTGATTTACTCTGCATTTCGTGGTCTACAGATGCGACGTGCTGGCCGTATTTGCTTCCGTCAAGGGGCTTACTGTTTGTCTAAGAATATGTTTCACGCAAGAATTTGTATTTTATGAGGTATTCTGTATTGATCACGTCGTCAATGTGAACAGTTAGCATTAACAACAACCATGCCTACAGAAACTCAGCTGCAGCGTATTCTAGATAGGTCGAAATGGGGAAAAAAGGAGAAAGAATACTGTCTAGGAGCCTGCGATGAGGGAATCGCAAACGTAACATGAAAACGGTTAGGAGCAACAAAGGTTTATTTGAACGAGAACTTTCGTGAAGAGGCGGCACTCCTTCAGGTGGAAGAGTGCACCTACCTGAAGAATTGCAGCACCTTGCACAAAAGTTGATTGTTCAAATAAAACTCGGTTGCTCCTAACCGTTTTCGTGTTACGTTTGTAATTCCCTGCAGCGAATTCTGTAAGGGTATTCTGCACATTGTATGTCCTATTTGTTGTTTAACACATTTATTGTTCGAAAAGGTTTCCAATATTATGTCCATCCATAACTAACCCTGAGTCTGAGGGGCACAAACTAACGACACTAGCTTGCCTGCTGATTTAGACAAAATCAATACTTGTTGCCACTGGTGAAATTTAGAGCTCAACGTAAATAATAACCCCCCTAAGATCCTGGCTTTCAGGTGCGACCTTGTTCGCCCCTATAGCTTCGAGCGTAGTTCAACTCTATCAAATTAGTGGGGATGTGGAACACTATGACATCATTCGTTTACAAACAGGGACAAGTCTACTTTTAATTTTTAAGAGGTATATTTTAATTTTTAAGAGGTCTATTTTATTTGTTTATTTATTTTCAGATACTGTTGGCCTCTGCTCAGGGGCCGTTACAGGAATTGGAATGCGCACAACATAGGAGCTTCACACACACTGTCACTCAAAATATAACCAGAAAAACATGGATATAAAGAGCAGAAAATGCTCATACATGAGGTCACGCATGGCACAAAATCACTCAGCTGATGAACATATGTCATTAGTACGCTGACAAAACTCGTCATAAGTAGCAGAGGAGACGCATTCCTCGGGTAACTGATTCTAGTCATGGATAGTCCTGGAGAAAAATGAATACTTAAAAGAGTTGATTTTGATGAGGCACTGCCGCAAGTTCTTGGAGTACTTATGTCTGGAAGGGCGCGTATCGCTTTTGTTGATATATATATCACTTTCGAGTTTGAATTTGCCGCTGAGTAAGAGAAACAAGAGTCTCAATCGTTTCGCTTTCCTGCGATTAGATAAAGCGCAAAGTCCCCCTGAGCGACAAAGAAACGAGAGAGAATCAGTTCGCCTGTACTTATTGTAAATAAAACGAAGGGCTGTTTCTGTACCTTTTCAATTTTCCCTATGGCAGCAGAAGAATAGGGATCCCAAACCTCACAACCATACTCTAAAATTGGTCTAACCAGGGTCTTGTAGGCAGTTAGTTTGGTTTATTGAGTAGAACTTTTGAGCTTTCTTTGAAATGACATAGTTTCATTTTCGCTTTATTGCATATCTTATCAATGTGGGCATTCCAAAAACTGACTCGGTAATATGAATTCCTAAGTATTTATAATTATCCACCCTAGGGAGATTAAAATTGTTCACGTTATAGCTATACATCATCATCTTTTTCTTATTTGAAACACTCATAAAAACGGTCTTTTTGAGATTGAGGGACATGTGCATCTCTTCAGTCCATTTATTAACAATATGCAAGTGATGATTTAATTTTATTTGGTCCGCAGCCGAAAGTACCTCAGTATAGAGAATACAGTCATCTGCAAATAGTTTAATTTTGACATTTAGTTGATCAACTAAATCAATAATAAAGGTAATAAATAAATAATGGACCCAGGACGGGTCCCTGAGGAACTCCAGACCCAACATCAACTGCAGTTGAACTATGAGAGCCTATACTTACAAACTGTTTTCTCCCAATTAGGTAACTTTCAATTAATTTGATTAAAGAAGGATTTTTCAGTATAGCATTAAGTTTTGACAGCAATTTCTGGTGCCTCACAGTATCGAACGCTCGCCTAAATCAATAAAGATTATATCTGATTGCCCTTTGTTATTCAAGACTTTGGGCAGGTCATGGATAACTTCAACGAGTTGGGTTACGGTACACAGCCCTTTGCGGAAACCATGCTGGAATTTGGAAATCATATTGTAAGTTTCCAAGAAATTTGATATATGAACAAGAATTACATGTTCCAGTAATTTACAAGAATTACAAGTAAGCGAGATCGGTCTGTACTTCGTAACCTCGTATTTATTCCCTGATTTAAAAACTGGAAATACCTTTGCGGTTTTCCAGTCACCTGGAATAGCTGCTGCCTGTATAACCTTAGAAAAAAGCAAAAGTAGAAATTTTGCCACCGATGGTATTCATGTCAGAAACAAGGTCACCGTTTACATACAGTTTATCAGCGGAAGCCTTTCGATCAGGCAGGTATCTCCAAAACTTATGCGGGTTCGTTGTCAGGAAATTATTTAGTGTCGAACCGAGAAATTTTTGTCTTCCAAGTGATATCTGTATTTCTAATAAACCACCAAGAACACTGATATCAGCACGTTCCACGTCTTTATCGCGCGATCTCTTTAGCGCTTTTCTTTTTCGCATATTTTTTTTCTTTTTAAGTGGATCACGTCACGTGTTATCCAAGAGTTGCGTCTCTGTGTCCTTTTTTTTTATTGGCACATACTTGTTCATGCACTGAAATATAATACTTTTGAAATACTGCCACAATTCATCAACAGAGGTATGCAGCGACTGCGCATAAAATGCGTCATATGACTGAGACAAGTATTCAGCACATAGAAGACTTATGTTCGTCAGCTCGTCGAAAACTGGGTGTCCTTAGAAGACGTCTCAAAAACACGAACGTGACTGTGAAACTAATGGCATTTAAAACGGCGATCCTTCCCCCCCTCGACTACGCTAGTATTGTATGGGATCCCCATACGAAAGTTGACCTTGAGAAAATTGAGAAAATCCAAAAATTAGGACTGCGCTTTATTTATAACCGGTATGATAGGCTTGCTTCGATGACCGAGCTGATGACTAAGGCAGACCTTCTACCGCTACAGCAACGTCGTAGGCAAGCTCGATTGAGGTTTATGTATTCTCTTTATTTCCATCGCATAGGTTTAAATCGGAGCAATTACATATCGGAACTAAATACAAGAACAGGAAGACATTCTCATGGGCATGCTATAACACCCATATTTGCGCGTACTAACAGATTTAAGTATTCTTTCTTTCCTCGGACCATTGAAGAGTGGAACCGATTACTATCTGAAGCCTTTTGCTCCGACAATGCCTTCACATTAGCAGTGGAATGCCAGTGCACCTAATTAGAGCAATTTATAGCTACAGCATGTGAGTACCGCAGGAATGTCGCTTTTGTACGCCCTGATATCTGTCCTGTATTCACTCCTGCATGGGCCCTTTTGGCCTGCAGTATCGTTGAAATAAATAAATAAATAAATAATTCTAAAATCCATTATCACTTGCATTATTGAAGTCATAATAACAGATAACCTCGCCAGTGCATGCACGTCTTCTCAAGCGAACATCTAAGGAAAAGGTGACCATTTTGTGATCGGAGATACCAGGTACTACTTCGCAGTCCAAGAGCAAAGTAACAGTTCTAGAATTCAAGAATACTATATCCAATATTGAACTCGCTGTTTCAGACACTCTCGTGCATGCTTTAACTATTTGGGTTAAATCATAGGCATATATTATGTCGAGCAGGACATTAGAGTTAAGGACGTCAGTGCCACCAGACGATAATGGCTCCCAAACCATTCCCCTCATATTAAAGTCACCGGCTATTATGAGGTTACTAGACATCAGGCTTTGACGGTCAAGATAATCATAAAGAGTCTCTAGAAAGACAGGAGAAACCTGCGGGGGATGATAAACGACTCCCAGCGTCAAGACAGTGTTATGTAACGACAATTTACAAAAAAGGGCTTCGATGTTGGGAACATCACTCATCAGCTCACAATGAAAAATCTTTTTTGACAAAAATTCCCAGTCCTCCTCTACTACCACGGTCTTTCCTGAGTACTTGGTAGCCCGTGCAGGCAGGTTCATCACTACTAACTTCAGAGTACAACCAAGTTTCTGTTATAAAAATAATGTCTGGATCATACTGCAATATCATACATTCAAGCCCCAGTAATTTGTTTAACAAGCTTCTGACGTTTAGTAAAATAGATTTGAGTTCAGGGATATCGTCATCAGAAGCGCCGTGCGTCAAGAGGTCACCGTCCCAAATATTTTAATATTTTTTTACTATACCATGTGTGGAAGATCGATAAGTTGCTCATTTTTATTGTTAAATCTGTGAGATAATTTCCCTTGCAGGAATAAACTGGTATAATCAGCATACGCTACTATCTTGATATGGTTCGATAAGGAAAACATGTGGCTTACATAAATAATAAAAAGCAGCGGCCCCAGAATGCTTCCACGTGGTACACCGGTTGTAATATGAAGTATTCCTGAAACCGCTCCTGAATGTCAACTAATGCTAATAGAAGGCTAACCGTACGTTAAATTTGATGAGGAAAAACTTAATAAATTTAATTTAACTTAGTTTAATAAAAAACTGCCATGGAAACTGTTTATATCTCATTTATTAGATCATTATTATATGCCTATGTTAGATGGGATTCTTCCTGATGAGTGTTTTCTCGCTATGCGTATTTGTTATGGCATAATATTCATCATGTTCTTAGGGCCCTTGAGCACCTACCCTCGGCCACTGTCATCATATATCCCTGCAGTGGGACCCAAGTCACTGTGGTTTGAGCGGAAACGAAGAAGCCGACAGAGCGGCAACGGCTGCCCAACAGTCTCGGACCAGCGGTGTTATCAAGAGGAGACAGGAGATCACTTCTGAATGAGCTCATTCAGCCACTAGCTCGCCAGCAGTGGAGTCGGGACATCACTGACAGGTCTCTCGTGTATTCGGTGGATTCCACTATGTCCTTCTCAGTTCCTGACCGTTTACCGCGCTATTTTACGTCCCTCCTGCACAGGCTTCGTCTCAACGTAGCCTTCACTCCCCAATTCAAGTGCCGAATCGGATACTGTGACAGCTGCCTATGTTCCAAATGTAGCGTCGTAGCGAACATTGAGCACGTCCTAATAGAATGTAAGCTCTACGAAACGGAGAGGCGGCAACTCTGTGCTCAGCTGAGTGGTGCTAGCCGACAGACGTTCAACCTGGCTGCAATTCTTGGCCCATGTCAGAGCCATGTGCAACACCGTCGAAGGCTTCTGATGTTCTTGAAGTTCCTCTTGGCTACCGGCTTGCTCCAGACGCTGTAGGGTCCTCCCCTGCATTTCAAGGACCATTGGCGCTCCTTTCGTGTGCTTCTTTCTTCCTTTTGTGTGGCGTAGCGTTGCGCAACCAGAGGAAGGGAGTTCAAGAGTTGTACTTGCACATAACTTCATTTTCATATTTCACATCTCATGTATCCCGTGTAATGGGGTAGTGTACTGCTCTCAAGCGGTGAATCACCCCAGCATAGTCATGACTTATTTGTTGTTGTGGAAAAGTAACGTGGCATTCGGCGGGGGACAGTAACGGACAATTTGGGGTCAACGGTGTAAAGCAGAGTGGGTGGTGATGTCACGTTGCTAAGGTGGCAACACTGCCCTGTATATGGGTATAACATATCTAAGACGTTACTCTTGGTGTTTCATGTATCAGTCGACAGAAGCCTCAAGCAGCAATGCCATGGAGGTACATGGTCTAAAGAACTACCTTGCCTACCTTGAAGCACATGACATGGTTGTAGACACCATGGTGACTGACCGCCACACTGTAATAAAGTCCGTGCTAAGGGATTTGTGTCCGCACATCAAGCACCGTTTCGACGAGTGGCATGTTGAGAAAGGTGAGCACTCTCAACAAGGAAGGAGAGTTCCTTTTGATATTCATACTCATGTGGTAACTTTCAACAGGCATCAAGAAAAAGCTTGTGTTTCTCAGCCGCTCCACAAAGCACCATGTTGTAAAGTTATGAATAAAGATCCTTATCCGACACGTGTACTGGTGTCCAAGATCCAGTGGGGAAAGTGGTGACTGTCTGGCAAAGTGCATATCGGCAGTGAACCAGATTATCGACGTCCATGAGCATGACAATCCACTGTACCCAGTTTATCATGGCCCAGTTTCAGAGCCACGAGAATGGTTCATAGAAGGTAATTACAAATAATTAAACCCATGGGTGCAATCAGGGGATAAGTCGAGAAATCTCCGAGAAAGCTTTTATATGAACATTTGGTAAAGTAATTGCAGCTGCGTTTTCTCGAATAACACAAATGGAAAATATGTGACATATATAGGGTGTCCCAGCTAAATGCAACACATTTAGGAAAAAATATAGGTATCACTTTTTCCGAGATGAAATCAATTGTAATATAGCATATGCTGAAGGGCACTCCTTAGGAGGGCATTAGTAAACTCCTAAGGCAAGTTTTCTTTTTGGAATAGCAAGCCGACCTCCGTCTGGCTGACCTTTCTTTCTTTTTTCTTGATAAATGTATTCCCCCCTCCTAAGGCAATGTCTTAATTAGGTTTCAATAATTAAGTGTTTAATTATCAAAGCTATGAAGTTGCCTCAAGGAGAACATCTGGTCCCTTTGGTCACCTGATACCGGAGCAATTTTCAGAACAAAAATCCGTTCGATGGATCGTCCGCAAAAACTTCGCGAAGGAACACTATTTTTTATCTTATTCTGTTCATTGCGCATCTTCGGAGACCCGTCTTTCCTTCACCCCCAATGTGAGGAGCTGAAGGAGGACAGTGCCACCTTATGCGTCGATGATGAGCTTTAACTTACGGAAACAAAGCAAAAACAAACGTATCGGGTGGCTCTATCGGAACTGCCCTTATCTTGGGTTGCATTTTCTGTTCTCTTTTAATCGTTTTCCAGGATGCAAGAGGCGATAGTGTGCTCTTTTACCCTCTCACACTGTGGGTGAAGGAAAGTCGCGCCTCTGAAGAAGCGCAATGAACAAAATAAAGAAAAAATGGTGTTCCTTCACGAACTTTTTGCAGACGATCTATGGAACGGATTTTTGTTCTCAAAACGGCTCCCGTATCAAGTGACCGAAGGGACCAGATGTTCTCATTGGGACAACTTCGTAGCTTTTATAATTAAAAAGTTAATTATTGAAAGTTAATCAAAACATTGTCTTAGGAGTTTGCTAAGGAGTCCTCCATAGGAGTACCCTTCAGCATATGCTATATTGCAACTGATTTCATATCGGAAAAAGTGATATATACATTCAGGGTGTCGAACCGAAACGTTTTTCGTTCCGGTTTTTGTTCCGGTTCTATCATAAACGATCCGGTACCGGTTCTGCTCCGGAGTAAAAAAATAACGGTTCATACCGGTTTTAACCGGTTGCGCTGGTGGACATATTCATTCCCACAAAAAAAAAAAAAAATCAATGCTGCAAAATGTAAACCCGTTTATATGCATACATGGTATTTAATATTAATAGGCAGCTGCGAAGTTGGTAGCTCCTGGCTCCTGTAGGTGACTGTCTGTTCAAATAGGCATTCTCCTTTCTTGAAGCGCATGATACAGACGGACTTGTTTGTTGTGATGTCATACGTAAAGTACTTTCTTGCTGGATTGGTACGATCGCGTCCCATCCGAATGCCTGTTGCGGCTGCCTGCTGCAAGCCCTTCTGCACGAGTACGACGCAAATCGAGGAACACCTTCACTCACAAACGCGCTCGACGGCTCCAGTTTCTTTTCTTCGTGTCCTGTCCACAAAAGAGGCGCCACTTCGCACGCGCTTGCCTCGCGGATACGTGCATGTATCCAACTTCGCTGCTCTGAAACAAGGTACTCGTTGCGAGAGATTACCGATAGAGAAGCCGTTTCGCAGCCCCCTTGGGTCGCACATTGGTAGAGAGTCACAACAGGTCACATGTACGAGGGGCATTCAAGTCAAACCGGGACTTTCTGTCTCCTGAGTGTACAAATGGCTCGAGCTACTTCTGTTTCATCATTTTCACACGCGACAGGCCTCCGCGTTCACCGCGTAGTGGTCCAAAGTTTGTGCAAAAGAGAAGACACGTGCTAGACAGGATGGCCGACAACGCGGTGAGCGCGCACATCGAACAGCGAATTGTCGTGATGTTTCTCGTGAATGAAGGCGTAAAGTCATCTGAGATTCACAGAAGACTTCAGGCTCAGTATGGCCACGATACACTTAGCCGCAGCAAAGCGTTTGAGTGGTGCAAACGGTTCCGAGACGGCCGTACATCAGTGCAGGACGATCCCGGCCGGGGCGGCTCAGAGTCCAGTGTCAGAGTTCCTGAGAACATCCAACTTGTGGAGCGCCTGATCCTCAAGGACCGACGGATAACATGTCTCGAACTGGCTCGAAAGACGGACCTTTCTGTGGGAACGTTGAACACTATCATTCATGAACACCTCCAGTTTCGGAAAGCCGGGCCTCATCACCAAAGGAGTCCTCCTCCTACAGGACAATGCACGCCCGCATACCGCGCATCTCACGACACGCACCTTACAGGACCTTGGCTGGGAGTTGCTGCCACGTCCCCCTTACAATCCAGACCTCGGCCCCAGCGATTTCCATCCCTTCGGGCCACTGAAGGCGTTCCTTGGGGGCCGCCACTTCAGCTGCGATGAGGTCAAGAATGCGGTCCGATCATGGCTGCTACGCGTCGGTAAGGATTTGTACGCTGCTGGCATGCAAGCCCTCGTGAAACGCTGGGACAAGTGCATTAGTGCAGCTGGAGATTACGTTGAAAAATAAAGCAAATTTCTCGCCTGTAAGTTCATTTTACTTTTGCGAAAAATGAAAAGTCCCGGTTTGACTTGAACGCCCCCCGTACATCTAAGTCTATGTGCGCGAACGATAAAACGTTACAAAGGGAGCCTAAGGGTCATAGTCTACCAACATACATTGCACCGTAACCGTAACCCTCGTAAGGTATCCATGGCATGACTTCAGTGCACACGACGTCTGTTTCATTCGCCTATCCACAGTCCAAACCGGCGAAGTTTTTTCTTGGACCGAAAACCGTTAAACAAATTTTTCGGTTTCCCTCCTGAGCGAAAAAAACGTATACGGTTTCGATTCCGTTCCGGTTCGCACCAAAATAGCGGTTTTTTTCGGTTTTCGGTTCCGGCTTTCGATTCGCTCCGACACCCTGTATACATTTAAAAAATATGTTCGCATTTAGCTGGGACACCCCGTATGTACATGTCTACTCTACATGCATGCCCTGTTAGCATTGTTTGGGGAAGTGTGATTTAGCAGAAACTGAACAAAATTAACGAAAATTGCTTAACCCCTTTTCAAATATAACACTGCATATACAGGGTTTTGGTGCACTCGGCGACGAGTCGACCGCCATCTGGCCTTGGCCTGACGTTTCGGGCACCACTAGGAGGCCAATGGGCTGTGGATTCAGGATGGGAGCTGTCCGTTAGGGGTCCGTCCCGGCGATGAGGACAGACCGAAAGCCCGAAGAACCTGGACGACCGCTGCGACGGCCAGGTCCGCAGTGACCGCAGCATGTGCCAGTGGCTCCTCAGGTTCAGGTGTTGCAGTTGTGTTGTCCGGGGTGCCTTGTGTGGCCCCAGCGGCCGCGAGGGCAGCGACAGGCGTGGGGGAGCCTCTGATGTGCGTAGGCCGGTCGATGACCAGGCCCCCGCAAGTGCTGCACAGACGGGGAGCCTCGTCGTCGCTGTAGACCGCGTCCGACTCGCTGGGGTAGGGGTCTCGTATGGTCATCTTGCGGAAGGTAGCAGCCACAGTGTCCGGATCTGCACCCCTCAGAGGCCTGTCCTGGTGGCGCCACCGCGTGTGGGCAAAGCAGGCCGTCGTGTCCCCGACCTGAGCCGTCCATGTTGCTGCCGACCGGCGTTGAGGAGAAGCGGGCTGTACAGGTCGCTCCAGCACCCGTCGGTCACGAGCGCTGCCCTGTCTACTCCCAGAACGGGAGCGGGGGGCACCATCCGTGTGCTGTGCTCTGCTGCCAAGAAACCTACAAGCAGATGTGCGGAAGCATGGCGTGGTTAACGAACGCGCAAATTGTATGAATGCGACCGCTTCTAAACCGTGCGACCGTTCTGCACTCTAAAAAGGAACTTCATCACATAACACGCTTTGAACCATCCGTCATTCGATGTGATATCGTCCTCCTTCCTAATTTGTTGAAGATGGCGGGAATACAGCTCTCTGTGTATGTTCTTTGCGTCAGTTTGAATGTATGTTAACTGTCGCAAAACGGCGTGCGTCCCACTAAATCCTCTAATGAGAAGCGATGAATTGTATCATTATGCGCACTGGTTGAACCGCGGCGATTACGCGGTGATATGCGATATAACTTGTGGGCTTACTCCTAAGAAATTCCTGTTCTCTGCGCCGAAAACTGAGCTCGAATGGCAACCGTGGGCGCGGACAAGTTTATGACTCTTGCTCTCTTCCCGTATACAGCTCGTTGGCGGCAAGGACCAGGGCGGTAGTAAAGCACAGCACCAGCGTGTCTGCTAGGTGAGGTTACTACGAGGCAGCTGCGGGCATTGGCATGCTACGTTATATTACATCTTGCAAGCGAGACAGCAAAGTCATGAATGCGACGTCATGCTTCGTCGGGGCGTCGGCCAGCCGACTTGAACGAACCGTCGTTCTCGGACTTCCTATGTCGGTGGCCTAACGGGACCCAAACGGGACCCGGCAGGGTAGTCAATGTGAGAGTGCTGTGGCCAATTTGGGATACATGACGGCAGAGAGAGTCACGGTGGAGAAGGTTCTGCCGTCAGTGTAGGGTGCAGTGAGGGATATCAGCCATCGCGGCACAGCTTGTGCAGAGCGGAGTGCTGGATGTGCATTTTAATGAGGGGCAGTGGTGTGAGGGCGACGTTGAGACGGAGGGGGTGAAAGAACGATTCCTTGTGACGGGTGGAGCGACACGTAACAAAGAAGTCGAGGGGTCAATTGACTGCAAGTGACTGTTGTAGGAGGCAGCCTCAGCTCTGGACGCTCGGGTGCGAGCAGTACACCGGCGGCGGATAGAGTCACTAAATAAGCTACGCTTCAGAGTATCGACACTGATGTCCATGGGAGAGGAGGATCGCCATCTTGTTTTCGCACCACACCGGTATCATCCCTATTTGAGGATCAAAGACGGCTAACATAATGCTCCCCGTGGGATAGAGAAGCGTGTATGATTGTTGTGCGATAATCCATCTATTGTCCACCTGAGCGTCCAGAACATGTCAAGGTGAGCTCAAGGCCGTCAACTGCTGCTCGTAAACGAAAGGAACATTTCACCCGCGCACGACAGATGGCATCCTGCGCTAACGTGCGCTGTGCGCGTGCGCATGGGCAGCGTTTCGCGAAAACAAGATGGCGCATGCTCCCTCTTGGAACTCAGTGTCGATACTCTGAAGCGTAGCTTATTTAGTGACTCTAGCGGCGGATAGAGACGGCAGGCTGAAACAGTAACGGGCAGATGTAGAGTGGCGCGCAGGAGCCACAACCACGGCAGCACGTCGTGCGGCCGCATGTGCGCAGGAGTTACTGGATGCGCCCACATGACCAGGGATCAGTTGAAGATACGAAACATGACCATTGGCGCAGAGCCGATTGTATGTCTGGATGATCATGCTGGGTAGATCGCAGGCAAGTGGGTGTACAGGCACCTTTTGTGCGCAGAACGTTTGTGAGTGGTTGTTGCCGTTTCGCAGCAGCTCGATGGTCAGCAACGTCGCAAGACATTTAAGCTTTGCTAATGATCATTATTAGTATGTTGAGCACAGCTGGCGAAAGTAGACTATACTCGCAATAAATATGCACCTCGTTTGACTCAATGAGTTGAAGAATTTCAAAGCTCGGGAATATGTGTTGGTCTTTCGACACTAAATGCCTGTTTTCCAATCACGCATACAGATCATTAAACTAACAATGAAGGCCATCTTGGAGGCAACCATTCGTCGGGGCATCCGGACGCATTCCTCGAGAACTTTGTGGCTTGATTTTTCAGAACAACAACTCCGTTGCACGTGCACTCTAAGAAAAACAGGAGTAACTTTACTCCTTTTGGGGACTAAATGCATTGCCACAAAAAATAGTCCCTTTCGGGTAAATGCACGGGAGCAAATGAATGTCACAGAGTGGAGACTGCATTTCACGCTCTCTTCTAACAGTTCCAGGTACATAATTTGTGCGCATGCATGAAAATACTTCGAATCAAACCGTCAACCGTAATATATCGAGTGATATAAAATCTTGCGACAAACATAGGACACAATTTGCAAAGAAAGAAGCCCTAACATGTTTCTTACTCTGTGTGGGTCGAAATTTTCTTGGTTGGTTGGTACAGCGTTATGCCATCAAATCGACCAAGACAACGAACACATATTTACGTAGTCCGTTGCATTCGGAAGACCATTTGCGAAGTTCAATGACAATTTGCAGTCCTGGGGAGTAAATGTCGGGGTTAGGAGACTAAAATAGGGAGTAATTGCAACCTAGGGGACTATAGAAGCTGCAATTACTCCCTATCTTACTCCTTTTTTTTTCTTAGAGTGTTTTAAGGATTTTCCTACAATCCGTATACAAAACATCGGTGCTAACTCGTGACTGCCTGACGTAGTTGCAGCTGCAATTGGTCGTGATCTCGCATCGAGTCCGTTGCTGGAACAGTCACGGCCGTTGAGCAATCTTTTCTGTCGAAATCATTTAGCTGCCAAACGGCTTGGGCAATAAGCACATCTTGCGCATTTGCATGGAGAGCACCGTTTCTCACGCTATTGCCTGTCATCCTGGGATGACAGACTCGAGAAGAACGCCTAATTGCTTTGCACCCCCCGTGACTGCGGTGCCGGATCTGGCAATATTGTCTTGATCAGGGCCGCAGTGTCTGGTCCTTCGTGTGACTTAATGGCAATGCAGAAGAACGCAAAAAAATGATGAGGTATTAGCTGCGGCAATAATTTCACGTAGACGGCGTGTTGGGTAGTCAGACTTGCGCCAGCCAAGCCGCTTTCCCTCGGTTCGTGGAGGCTGATGAATACTCGTACTGTGCACCACGACAAACGTATACATATCCATGAGACGTACGTCGCCAGTAACAGGTCTATCGCTTTAGGGAGACACTTCTAACTGACGTATAAAATGGCTGCGGGTCAGGAAAACTTATTGTTCGACTGTTCACGAATAGAAGGAGCGTTTTATTGGCACGGAGATAACACACAAAACGTGAAGCTGCGGTCGATGAGTTATGACTAAGCTTTTTCGTTTCCGCCATTTAGTTTCACGAAAATTTTTTGGCCGGTTGTAAAAAAGGCAGCTGTTTGCTACAGCGAAAAGGGACTTTCTCGGCAGCAGTGTTTCGGCAAAAATGTAAACGCCTGAACTAAGATGCTCACACTGTAGTACGTGAAAAAAGTCAGGCGTTGGCTGCCCTTTCTAGGTAAACAGCAGACGACACACACACACACAAAGGAAAATCAGAAAAATAACGCAGTTTATTACTGCAAAAAATACTAAACCACAAGTCACAAAGTCCTAGTGTTACATACCTTGCTGTCATTCGACATTGGCAGCATACCTCAGCAAAACTCACACATATGCTCAGTTATGCTCAGTGCGGTGAGTGAGCTGAGCATGAGCTAACAAACGAGAGCTGAGGTGAGCTGTAACGAAAGGGCTATTGCAGGCACCATGCAAATAAACCGGAGGAATGGACACGCTCTCCCACTACCATCCTAACCGTCAGAGCAGCCAATTGAGTTATCAATATCCTCAACAGTCACAATGGCAGCATAAGGTCGGTGTGAGACGTGGCACATTATTTCTCACACACCACCAGCAATGGGGCTGGGTATCGCCCCTATAGAGATGAAACTCCCTAATCATCATCATCATCAAACAGAGTAGTTGTTGGGCAGTCTCTTGGTCAAGGGGCAGGAGGCTGCGCTACACGGAAAAACGTGGTATACTCGACAAAACTCACACTCATGAGCATGCTCATACGTGCTCGCTGATGCTGAATGTGGGGAATGAGCTCAGCGCAAGTGAGCAAACGGAGAGATGAGTGAGCAAACAAGAAGCTAATGGGAGATGAATGAGCAGGAGAAACAAGTGCCGTCCTCTGCCAGTACGCTAAATCTTGATTCGGAACACGCAGTTTCGAGAGTGCGAGCCCTTAATCGATATTTTTTTCTGGCTGTTTTAGGCAATGATTAACTACAGTAGTTTTAGCAGTAGTTAACTACATGTAGTTAAACTACTAGTTACTACTAAACTACTACTACTAGTTATACTACTAAACTGCCTGATTGTAGTTAAAAAGTAGTTATCAACTAGAAATGTAGTGGCAACCACTAGTTAAACTACTATTTCGACTAGTTAGCTACAGTAGTTGGTTACTGCAGGCGCCAACTATTTCCGATTTTGCCGCAAGCTTTACGGCATGACTGTGCTTTCGACTTTTACCTTGAGCTACTTGCTTGATGAGAACGGAGGTTCAGAGCAATTGTGCCGTGCATGTGTACTAAATCTTCATTTTAATGCTTGTCTAGCGAAGCCTCATTTGCTGTGAAATAATTCTGCAACTTAGTTTATCGCGAAGGCACAGAAAGAATCCCGCCGTAAGCTTTGCATTTGACGATCGTAGCAATGGCTTAAGCCAAAGTTCGCCGCGTCCTGCGCGTGCGGTGAGGTGCTGAGCATTGGTCATGTTTGCGGAGACGCGGTCAGCTCGCAGCAAGCTCTTTTGTCAGCGCATAATATACATGAGACAGGCAGTGGATTTTACGACAGTATGTGAATTAAGCGACGTAGGAACAAGAGTATATTTTAAATATCAGTATCACTGCTTGTGATTCATATTTAGGTGTCCAAGAACACTACAAAGGATTGGTGTTGATGGACAACGTTAAAGGTCAGCTCCGGAGATACCTTGACTTCTTGAAACTGTAACAATATTCTGGAAGCCCATATCTAACTGTGTCTGAAAGCACCCTTCATTTCCACAAAACAGCCCCATATTTTAAATAATCGTAAATCAACCATTTCGAAACAGACATGGAGGCCGCCATTTTTATGACGGCAGCTGTTCACGCGGTCTATATCGCCGACGTAAGTGATATCAGTGTTCTTCAAGACTTCCCTCCCTCTCTACGGAGCATACGGGAATGTAAACAAACGATGGTGGCAGGGAGCGTCTGCTCGATCGACGTAGGCTTCTTGATCGCATCGTTTTTTTTTTATGGGATGATCTGTCAATGCCAAAACACGCTGTTGATACCACTTGTGCAGTTAAGATTCGTGCAATTACGCTGTCGCGTTCCGGCCAGCGGCAGACTGGCTAAGAACGCAATGAACGTCACGTATATCGTCAACGGAACTGTGCTACGCCTACATACGAAAGATATTTTTATTCGCATTGTAGGTGTCTTTGATAAAGTAAGTCAATTCATCGCTTAATTGAAGACTTCACTCTCTTATAGTTACGGCTCACCACTGCTGCATCACTTGCGCATATCTTTCTCACTCTCGAATACCTGGCGTTTGACGTTACAGGAGCAGTAATCACATTTCTTGGCATTATAACCGGGTGAACGAGTTGTGTTTGGCAACGCCATGTTATCGTATACACACTGCAGGTACGTACGTAAGAATTGGGCTTGAATGACAACCTTAGTGTAGATTCGCGATGAACGTATTTACCGAAATTTTACACTGTCGAGAGAGCAAGCACCAGATTCAAAAACAAGATACTTACATGAGGGCATACGTGGCTTATGAGAGCCGAACAGAAAAAGAAAGGAAGGAAAAAATAAACGAAAACAAAAATACACTGCACAGTACAAGGACACCGTGCAAGCGTAATTATCAGGGATATCTTGCACCTTATTTCGGCTGGTTTACTAGTGCAGTGCAGCCATGAGCCATCACATTAATCAACCACCAAAAAGAAAGAAAAAAAAGAAAGAAAAGAAATGAAGATGAGTTGCTTTCATGTGTCAAAGACACCAGTATTACACCTGGATCTGCATGCTGGTTTCAGGAGCCGATTTACTTCTTGAATCAATGCACATCTCCACACATTCCACAGATACTGTAATTTTACACGCAGCATTGAATAGACCATAATTTTATTGAATACACAGAGATCATAAAACTATCTGACTCCCCCCCATAGTCCCTCGCAACAGGTAAACAAGTACACTGCAAGATGGACAGAATACAGGTGTCAGTTGAGGTGTTCTGTGGTAAGTCTTAGGAGCAGAATGAGGTCATTCCCCACAAACCAGTGAAAGGGGTTGCAACACCACCATCCCACATGAACATAAAAGCTTCTTCGTACCAATGTGTGTTTTACAAACCAAGGTTGGAATAGAGCTTAGAAAATGAGCACCTTGAATAGCAAAACTCAAGCAGCTGTGACGTCACAGACCTTAGGGCTATCAGTGGAATTGGCTGTATCTCTGAGGCCCTTGACATTTGTGCGTTAGTCAGGCATCTGTTCGAGAGCTTTTATCTCGCAAAGTATACACATGAAAAAAAAAAAAAAAGATTGATCAGCATTATGGAGCGCAATGCACGATGCACCCATGATGTAACAAAACCACGTCTATGAAAGCGTCCCAACCCCTTTGATTTTTCCCTGGCACTTCATGTAGTAAAAACGGCTAAGGAACATGGAGTACCATTTACTGTGTGCACCAAAATCTTGTGTTTGTTTCGCCATCCCCTACGCTTGTACAGAAGCCACCGATTAATGGCGAATGAAATGCCAAAAACTAAAAATCCTAGGTATGAGGCTGTTTGTACACGTTCGCTGAAGCCCTTCTGCTGTCGACTTGCATTTAATGCCTTGCAGAGTTGTTAGCGTTGTAGTGACTCATTCACTGTAACTCTTGCGATGAGCCCCCCTTGTGTAGTCTCTTCCTTCTGTTCGGGGGCTCATGAACAGCTATCGTCCACAGAGATCCAGCTGAGCACCAGAAAGCCCCTGGACATACCCTGACATGAAAATTAGCATTATTAGAATTCCTAAAACACACAGTATAGGCTTGTGCAGTAAAGAAGCAATGCAATTCTCTGTTTCAGTAGTTTTCTCACACACATTCCTTATGTGTAGATACAATATGTGGCACACAGATAAGGTGGAAGTGATACATGACCTATTTACCATGACATACTTAGATACATGACCGAGTAACAGCACTGAGACAAGGAAACTTTTAGTGCACACAATGGCGGGATGTCCTTCAGAAGGGGAAGTACACCCACTATTTCCTACAACACTTCGAATGTTCCAGTTCCTGTAAGTGAGGAATGCAGGACAATTGCTTGGTAATCGCTGCTAGCTTGAAATACTCTAAATCACCTTCGTGGGGCCAAAGCAGCTTCCCAATGTCTTGATGTGCACATCTTGCATGGTGACTTTGATGCTCATGAATATATGAAGCAACGTTATGATCCAAATATCCATGACATGCCAAAGTATCATGAGCCATTTTACCGGAAACAGGTTGCCATTATCATTGCTTGTCCATGTGCGCACACATGTACATGTTCACGATACTGTGGCACCATTATTGTAGCACCAGATGTTGCTTCACCGGTGCTGCTGTATGTACATCTTTCCTGGGGCCTGAGCAAGGAGAAGCAGAAATTATAATTATACCTGTTAAGGCTAATATTGTTAGGAAAAGTGCAAAAAAGCATCTACATATTTAAGAGCTACAAAATGTGATGAACAATGTTGACAGCATAGCTTGCCCCCAGCTACACCCCTTCTAATAGGAAATATGTTGTCAACCAATGGACAGCATACATATGTGTTATGACGGTGTGCTACAAAGCAAATGTGGGCCTCTTGCAATGTGCCATGTGTCAAAACGATGATTCACAGGTAGATGAGTCTTTCTCATGGCTTCACCTATTTCTGCTAATCTGTGACGAGCATGCTGATCGTCATCCCTTGCTGGTCAAGGTACTCAGTTGCTGGAGTCAACTCCATTAGTATAGAAGGACAGAATGGAATTTCTGGCACGTAATAACTTTACATTACAACTTGAATACACAGCACTCACAGACACAGCCCGGCTTTTAAAGAGGAACAACGATATGCTAACATGTATGCAGGTTATGGTGTAGTTCCATGGTTGGGAGAAGGCGGAGTGTGATCACACAGAAGTCCAGACAGACACAGAGTGTCTCAAAACAGGAACTCCTAAGTTGTTGCTGATTTCAGCTGCTGTGACTGTTTTGTCTTCCCTGTGCCCAAGCTCAGGCTTCTCCAAACTCATGTAATTTCTCAACCAGCTTCTCTGAGAAACTGCGTAGTTTTACATACAACCGCGGATTATAGGGTTTAGCAGTCCCATATTTGTCGTTCACATGTTTACATTGTGTGCAAGCCATAGTGCAAGTTCGTGCGGACACTTACCCGCAACTTTGGTCCTTTGGTGCTATCCTGTCCTTTGTTGTCGTCGAACGAGGCAGGTGCCGCATCCCTTTCCAGCGACTTTACAGTCCAAATCGGCCGTCAGGTGAACGACCTCGTAACATTCTGATGCAAAATGCTTCGAGCACACACGACAGTTGCCTTGATAAGTTCAGAGCACTCAACCACTGGTTTCGTACCACTCAATCACGCACAATATCAACTGGGAACCGGGCACGAAACATCTTTCTTAGTAGCGTACCTGCTCGTACTGCCAGAAGCACGGCATTCTCACAATTCACTCACGCTGCATCTCTCACAAAGTGACAACTTAGATGAGGTTGTGTGTACTGACTAGCCGAAGTAAAAAGATGATCAAATTAAGACGCGGAGAAAGGTGCCCGAACGTACACGACTCCCGATTTCGCTTTCAGCCTGACGAGTGACGAGTTGTGATTGCTGGCGATTGCGAAACTGCGAGCCAGCAAACAAGCCAAGAGGAGCCAAAGCGAAAGCTGAGCGTGATGTCAGCTGTTCAAGCGGACGACCGGACGGCAAACCAAAAAACAGATTTCACAGTAAATACAGGGTATTCGCCCAAACTATTTTGGAAGTACATTCAGTAGACATCAACCTTTGCGCCTGCGAGTTTTTGTTGTAATCTGTGGCAGTGAGTTTCCTCCGGAGCTGACCTTTAAGTAGTTGTAGACGCAGTTAAAATACATTGCAGTAGTTAAAGAAGTAGATTTAACTACTCCCTCAAAAGTAGTTGAACTACTAGTTAAACTACTTCATCGCGAAGTAGTTAGTAGTTATAGTTAAACTACTGTGGAAGTAGTTAGTGACCATCACTTGTTTTAGGTGCCCAAATCCAGCATTTCCGTGCCTAAACAGCAGTGCTAATAATGAGTGATACTTTGACGCAGTTATTTGGGGAAGCATCTGAAATATGTGGTACACAGAGCCCTCAGCACTAATTACGCGAACTATGGGTTTGGGTTAAGAGGAGGCGAGGTAGGCGATGTAAACATTGCCTGCAGGAGGATCATTCGAGGCCATAAACAGTCTTTGTAGTCTCACAGTTGCATGCTTAAGGTACTGCGGCGTCCACGAACATTTCTAGTGCCCGATTCCACCATGGTTGATGCTCAAGTACCGGGGACGCGTGCCTTGGAACTAGAATCGTGAATCTGAGTTGCAAAGAAAGGACATACGGCAATAATGCTACACAGCACTCCGAATCTCCCAGTGTGCTCAAGCTACAGGTGATTTGTACACTCTAAAATCTGTACCTCTTAACAACCCCTTTTATGAGGTACATTTTTGCAAAAATGTACCCTTTATTTTATGCGGTACGAAAGCACCTAAAAGGTACAGCACTTTTAAGGTACTGCCGTCTAACAGGTAACCCCGTATAAGAGGTACAGCCGAGTAAGAGGTACTGCCGTCTAACAGGTACAGCCATTTGAGAGGTACCGTCGTCTAAAGGGTACAACCGTCTAAGAGGTACGGCCGTCTAAGAGGTACGCCTGTCTAACAGGTACGCCCGTCTAAGGGGTACAGTTGTCTAAGAAGTATACAGTCCGGACACAACAGAGAGGAACATGTTGGTGGTGACATAATCCACACGTGACGTATGGCACGCACAGTAAAATGCACGACGCACATCATGTATTGTGCGCTTATGGTTTGGTATCGGTAGTGGTAATACACTTTCGCAGAAGTGTGCATCTGTAACATTCGCGAAGGCGACCAACGTGTTGCAAGCACATGCGGAACGAAGACAAAAGGCGATCTGAATACTGATTCGCTCTTTATTTGACCTTCAGCGATTTCAGCAGCTGCGAAAGCCGTGGCTTTCTGTACAGCTTCGGGAATTCGTTGTCGCCCACGACATATATTTGGAGCAGGCCTAACAACTGGCCAAAAGCAGTTGGGTATGTCAAGTTTTTTACTGAATAAACTCTTAAGCAGCACAGCAGCACAAACTCATATAAGCATGTCCGATGGTTCCAGCTGCACAGCCTCTCCGTCACTACGCCAAACAAGGCTCTCCTGCCCGAAAAAGAGTTTCGGTCCCGGAGAGACCACCTCTTCGGGGACGGTCTGGAGAGGAACGCCGCAATTAGTTCGTGTTTGTGCCTTCCAAAAGATTTGTCTCAAACAAAGGAAGCAGTCCACATACCGTTGATATCAGGTCACACTTCGAATTTTTTGGACGTAAGAATACGTCCACATCGACGAACGTCGGCGATTCTTTTCCTTCGTGGCTGAAAAAGCCGCCAGGATGTTCGTCAGCACCACCATAGCTTGATCAAAGCTTTTACGGAATCTGACGTCGAATTTCAGTATCAGCTGAGAAACAAATGAAGTTTAGATATTAGAGATAAAACTACACTGTCGGCTTGAGCAGTAACAGAATAGCAAAACCGATCACTTCGCTTGATTTATTTCGATCGTATGAATAATTAGTGTTGACAAACTACATCGCTACGCCGTTAAGTGAAGACATTGTCATTCTGATCCATGTCATTCTGACCCATGGGTGTCTTACTGGTGCCTGACCTTCCAGCAAAGCAATGTATAAAGGTGATCAGATTTCCCTCCAGTATAGAATTGTAATTTTATTCCTTACTCGGGGAGCTGGATTCGAAAGGATCCATTGGAGGTGGCCATGCCACGGGGTAGTAGTGTTCGTTATACTGACGGGAGGTACATTGGCGCGCAGACTTGGTTATCGTCGCAGCTCTGAAATATTTTCCGATGTAGATACAGTGGCGCGTACACTTGCCTTAACCAGTGGAGCGCGTGTCATTGGACGTTGAGACGCAGCTGGAAGCGAGGTTGGGATGATGCACTATCCCCTTGAAGGGAGGTCGATACGCACAGCGGATCAGGTCGCGTTTCGGTATCTCCGTTGTGCGTACCGACCCTCCCTTCAACGGGATTGTATATCATCCTGATCTCGTTTCCAGCTGTCCATCAGCGCCCGATGACACGTGCTCCGCTGGTTAAGGCAAGCGTACGCGCCACTGTATCTACATCGGAAAATATTTCAGAGCTGGGACGATAACCTGCAGCGCTAGACAAGCCTGAAATAATACACTGACGTGGAACGTTTCTAGGTTGTTAGAACCCCCAATGCAATCGCATACGCACTCTGGCAAGCTAGCGTTAACAAAGCTCACCCCACATGCACGTAGTTGTAGCGAAAATGAATAACGTTAAAGAGCAACTTACCATCAGGTGCACCTTCCCGGCCTCTGCATGTCCCTTAACCGTGCGAAGACGGCGGCTTCCTGATCACAAATAACCTTCACACGCGGACGCGGCTGCACTTATAACGCATGTTTCTTCCGTTGGTATCAAAAGTTCGATTCGCTAGATATGAGGCAAGATAAAGAAAAAATAAGAAACTGACCCGCCTGACCTCATGAAACCACTGGAAGGTGTGGCTTGTCGGTTCGTCGACAGCTTATCTGCTCCGGAATTGTTTTTTTTTCTTTTAGTTTTCATGTTGACCAAAAGAAAACCTGCCTCCTTCACGAACACACGGAGATAATTCAATCTTGTTTGATTGAGTTTGATTATAGAAAAAAATCTCTTTTATCCCAATCCCAGTACCCAATAAGCAATTAACTACGCCTATACAGAATGGCATTTTCCTTCCTCACTGTCTACTCTGTGTTGCTAATATACTTGAAACAGACGCAGACAATTTAAACAAAAGTACCACGGTTGAGGCTCTTCAGCTGACTACACATCATCTGCCGTGAATGAAACAATCATAGTTGTAAATCAATCTTGATCTCCAAGTCCGTGCGATGTACATGCATTATCTGACTGCATCGAACCCTTTGGGGCTACTTGAACGCAAGAAGTGCTGAAAGCAGTGGAAAGCACAATAAGATTTTGCGCAAGAGGTACTGCTTTATACGGTACAAGACACGGTACCTCATAAACTGACAGTGTACCCCATAAATATGCTTGTACCTCATACATACAAAGCGAAATCCTTTGTCTAGCCCAGTACCTCTTAAAGCAACTGCGGAAAAGCACTGATGTACCTGATATTTACCAGGTACAGCTCGATATAAGGTACGTTATAACCCAAGCAGCAAAATGTACTGAAAGTCGGGTGCAATAGGGGTGGACGGGTAGGTGGAAGGCCTTGAACAAACTGATGAAACTAAAGAACATTGATAAGCACATACCGTCCACCCCTATTGCACTCGACTTTCAGTACATTGTGCTGCTTGGGAAGGTACCGATTTTAGAGTGTAGAAGGTTCCGCCCATTTATTTTCGTTCCTCTGTGATCCATCTATCAAATTTCATAAGAAGACAGCATATGATAACGGCCTCAGGCTACGTTTTCTCATCTCATTTCTCGTCATCACATCCGCTGTATACACCATTCCACTCGTTTTAATTGCAGGCATTGCAGGCTTCTCTATAGAGCACTCCACTCTCCCATGCTGTCTCGAAAACGCGAGTCCGACCCGGCCGCCGTTATTTTGACCTCGGACAAGAGTGTAGTTCGATAATGTGTCAGTTATCTCATTGCCAGCGTCGTTAAGTTTTAAAGTAGCACAGAAGTTATTTTTTAGACCTTGTTTCTTCCTATAATACTGTTAAGTAGGCCAGTAAGACGCACCATGAGAAGTAATTCACACCACAGAGTCTTAATTATCGCAGAAATTGAATTTATTTTTGATTTCGCCGCAAAAAGCGACTGTTCGCAACGGCGGCGGGGCAGTACCAGCCTTTGATCTGCTTGGGACCCGGCGCTGACGCTAGGGGATACGCCCACTGAATGGTCCAGTGAAATGTTGTCTTCTACTCGGCTGTTCGGGGTTCTGAAAAGGCCTTGCTCCTGGATCAGAATGAGGCTTGTGCGGTGACGACATGGAAGGCGAGCCCAGTCACGTGACATTGGAAAACATCGGACGGCCCATCCATTTGCCTGCACGACTTTGGCTCGGTGTCGTCATTGTCACTGTGGAGAGATGGCTCATTGTAGCGTCTCCATCGCTATTTTCAGCAAAAGCTTCGCGGATAAATCTTGTTTGATATTTGAAGCAAGTGAATTGAGCGATGTTTCGAGTGACATAATCAAGAATCACCTGCAAAGGAATGGGTTGAGCGTCATGGGCAACAGAAAAGTTTTGGTTTCACGGTAAGTGCGCAGTCTTAATCTGAATTTTTGTTTGGATGGTCCTCTGTACCCCTTAAAGGTACTGTAAAGCAGCAGGCAAGCCGTTAATATTGGCAGTGGCATTTGAAAGCTACGTCCATTTTTCCCCGGACGTATTGGGCAATTGGACGTTGTGGGCAGTTAGACGAAATGAACATTTGGACGTCCATCTATTTGGACGAAATGAGTTGCAACGGTGTCTACGGCCCAATTTCCTTGTCTGGTGGCTCCAGAATTTGGTCTGTGTTCCTGATTTATTCATGCTTAAGTGAATGTGGAAGGGAAAACCCCAAAAGGCCTCTATGAAACGTCTTGGTGCAAAAATACCGGCAGCCTTTTGCCGGTATCACCTTTCAATAGGCAACCGGCAGAGCGTACGAATACCCTGCCAAGCCGGTGAAATACATGCCGGGTGGCAACCCTAGTTGAATGTAATCCAGTTATCTATCTTCATAATGTAGGACAATGCTTATCACAACCCTCACAGGTCGATTCCATCTATTTTGGTTTCTTGAAGGCCTTCGATTCAGTCAAACGTACTCTCTTCTTGAGAAAATTATGGCGTTATGGGGTCTCTGATGGTATCTGTTACTGGTTTGCTTCTTATCTTTCTGGAAGGTTGAATTATGTGCGGATAAGCGGTTTCTATTCTGACTCGTACAAAATACCTGCAGGTGTGCCACAAGGATCGAACCTCGGTCCTCTGCATTTTAATCTTGTTGTGAACGAGTAGCTCGGCCATGTTAAGACCTCTTGTGTTCTCTAATGTGCCGATGATTTAAAATTTTACCGTGAAGTTTCCTGTGTAAGCGATTGCGAACTCATACAAGGCGATGTAATGTCTGTCCTCGAATGGTTTCCGACAACTCGCTCAGTCTCAATGCAGCTAAAACTTTCACAATATCCTTTACGAAAAGAGTTAACTGGACTAACTATACGTATTTCTTACAAGGCCCAATAATTCGACGCGTAAATGTAATCCGTAATCTTGGTGTACATTTGAACTCTTCGCTACCTTTCAGTCTACATGACAACAACATAACAGCCATTGTCATGAAGAAGCTCGCTCTCATTGCGCGTGTTACTAAGCCCTTTTCGAACTCTTCGTGTTTGCTTCGCTTGTAAAGATCTCTAGTGCTACCTCAACTTTAATTTGCTTCTACTTGTACGGCACACGTCCTTGTCACACACGTCACGCCACACGTCCTTGTACCTCTACGCCACACGTAAATAAATGATTGAAAATGTTCAACATCGTTTTATTAGATTGTTTTACTACAGGCACATTGGCATCGCCACATATTAGGACTATCATCATTTACTTAAGAAACTTGGACTTCATACGTTGCCTTCGCGTCGCCTGTATTATGACTTCATTGTTATTTAACATAGTTGGTTGTCCCAATCTTCTTTCATCAATTTGCTTTAACGTCCCAGTTACACTAAGATACTCATCTGCATTTGATGTTAAAATGTGTTGCGATCAGAGCCCTTTAACACGTGTATGACTATCCAATGTTTGACTTCCATCTTTCATCATGTTCATCGACATGATGTCGACACCCTTGCAAGTCAGTTTATTCATCTACCATTAAGGTTACAATTATAGCGATGATACATAGAAGGGACAAATACCTACCAAGAAATTAATGATGAACGGAGGAAGTCACAGAAAAGGTTAGCCAGCTGGCTAACCTTTTCAGTGAAAATAAAGATTGAATTGAATCACACGCTTCTTTAATGGCTTTTTTCCCTGATTATAATTCACTGGCTTGCACTGTAGCATTGAGAAGTGCTCAGACAGCCTCCCAGGTGCATATCGCTCGCTGAGCGACCCCTGGTTTGCCAATTCCGAGCGATACGCAGCTACCCAGAGCTGACGAGCCGCAAACACGGCGAAACAAGTGTCCGCTGGTGCTGTCGCATCGTTCCATGAGTATCTGTTTCTCTGCGTGCAGCCATAGAAGCCATCTTAATCTGAACTCACTTCAATTCAAGAATTCAATTCAATCTATTTCACTGAAAAGGTTGGCCAGCTGGCTAACCTTTTCAGTGAAAATAAAGATTGAATTGAATCACACGCGCTGCTGGAAGCACTCAGGTTCAGGAAACCATAAACCGCGTTCAAAGCTCACTGCTGAAGGCGGTGACCAAAGGTGTGTGAGAAAAACAATAAAGGGCAGCAACCCAAGACAAAACACAGATCCATATCGAACATATTTTTATTAAGAGTAAGAGGCGTATCAAAATCGGTCGCGAGCAAATTGTGCTCACGGAACACACATAATTGCCATACTCAGTTCATATTCTCTCATACTTTTAGCTAATGCAGTTTGAACCTACGCACAGGGATGAACTGTCCAAGACAGCAGTTCCATTTGAAGCATTACTTAGGTCTGTATTAGGTCTATAACAAATTCGTGATCTATCATACACGTGCATGCGCAAATGCCAGTTCGAAAATCCTGTGACTGGCTACTAGAAAAGTAGTCATGAAGAGAGTGCCTTTTTGAGGTGTGCAACCCATTGTGCAGTCGATCTGGGAGTGTAGCAAGCGCAGAAAATTTTCTTTTGGAACTTGATAGGCATTGATGCCACAAATTGTTCAAAGATGTACCAATAGAGTGCTATGTTGAGAGGTTGGAGCCGTCTTCCCGCGTTGTGCTGGGAAGAGAGCCGCCTGCAAGAAGAGGAATCCCACATTAGCAGAAGCTTATACTTGATGCACGAAAGTTCTTTACGACGAAAACGGTGGGCACTAAATATTGATGTTGAGGTGGCCACATACCCGCGCGTGTGAGACCCGCACCCACAGTGCTGTCTGTATACCCGCATACCCGCATTGGGACCCGCAGGAGGAAGTGAGCGGTATACACGTGCTCGGCCGCCAGCTCGGACCCCCGTTTTCTTGTCCACCCTCAGTGTGATGAAGCTGACGATGCGGGCACGACACACCATCCTTACCCCAAATCAATGGATGCCTTCCTGCTGTTCGTTATTCCATTCGTCCCCTCGTCCACTTTACCGCCGTTTCTATTTTAAAACGATGGAAATTCTGCGTGTTGGCTACGTGTCTTGGACGGCTTCAATCTATGCCAATAAAACTGCAATTCAACAGAGAGCCATATATATATGTATGCATTATAATAATCGTACTCGGCCGCAGGTACTTGCCTGCTGCAGTCTGGCACATAGATTTATACGGCCAACGACATAGGGCACTGCTGAGCTCGCGTGTGACAGAGAACGATAATTTAGTTGGCCATGGAGTGTGGGTAATGCGGGTATACCCGCATTACCCGCGGTCGCATTGCGGATACACCCTCATTTTACCCGCTACCCGCAGCGATCGCGAATTCCTACCAGCAAATCGTGACGATGTGCGGGTAACTGCGGGTACCCGCGGGTACACCCGCACCCGCGCTGAGCGTACCCGAGCTCTGGTTATTAACTCCCTCAGTGTAGTGGATAAAATGAGCTCCGGACGTTCTCAGGACAGCTTCGCTGGTTTGTTCAAGCGAACTTGTTACGAAGCTGGCGCTCCGCCTCTATGAAGCAAGAGGTTTCTAAAAGCAACACCGGACTTCCAGTCATCGAGCGGCTTTTCCCAGCACTGCTTCTTTTGTACCGCCAGTGTTTTAGAGGAGAACCTGTTTCGGAAGCACATTCGTTTGTGTCTTGTTCGGGTCAATATGTTGCATAAATGGATGCGGCAGCAGATCTCGCAACACGATGGAGCGTCCTTTTGTTTTGCTCCACACGCAAGGGGCAATGCAGGACTCTAAGCAGACGACGAAACAGGCTAACGTCAAGGTGTCGTCCTCCGCACGAATCGCCGCAGTAGGGAGCTCTGGCTTCTATCCGGATTCATGGTTTCTATTGCCGTGAAAGGGAATTATTCGCGCAAAATAAACACGAAGACTGTATTAGGTGTCGAGGGGGTTGTTTGTGTTCGGTACGGACGTTCACCTTTTTTGTTTTTCGGATTGCTGCCAAGTCTCCGAAGTCTTCCGAATACATAGCCTGTAAAATTCTTGCGGAAAAACTACCTTGTTCGGCGCATCAGATAGCCATCGACACTTTTGACTACAAAAAGGAATTTTCACCTCATCATCATCTTGCTGAAAACTGTTCCTGTTGAGAAACTCCTACATCACAAAGGTTTCCCGATCAAAAGTGCGCAGTGTTTTTCTCGCGGTTGAAATCTGCTCCGGTCCTGACCTTCACGTTCCTTCTCTCGCTCCTTGACCGCGTTTCGCGGTGCCTCGTTATTCCAGGTTTGCACAGTTTGCACACGGTTCGCAGGGAGGAGCTTCGTTCCAATATGACATGCAAACTGGTCAGCTGTCTGCGCAGCTCTCCAGCTTCCCCCTCTTCCCTATTTCCTGTGGAGGGGTCTCATTGTTCCCTGTCCCAAATAAGGGGGTTAACGTTCAAGGCTGAGGGGCAAGTTTTCTTTGGACTCACGCACGCCTTCGAATACCCACTTTTTGCTGAATTGTGAGTGGACATAGACTTCGTCACGTGGCTTCTCCACACTCTTTACCCTCTCCCCTACGCAGAGAGAAAGTGTCGTGAATGAGCATGTGGACAATTTCCTAAAGGTATACCCACCCTGGCATTTTAGGAAAGAAAAAGAAAAGAAAAACTGCTCATTCATCCAAAACACCATCCAGTTTCGTACCAACATCATTTCGTATAACATCAAACATTTTGAAATGAATATGCTTCGCACTAGGTGCTTTCTTACTATACTAAGCCCATTTACTTCCTTAAATTAATCACCACTCACCAACATCTTCACAAGCACTCGAAGTAGCCATACACCCTTAAAAATGAACTTCACCCCATAGCACGCTCCTAGCCAACCATAATCTCGAATGATATCGTTATCTGCCCTGATTTGTTGAAAACGGTAGGCGTACGCCTTTTTTGTGACAATTATGAACAGCATAAGTGTCACAAAAAAGGCGTACGCCTCCCGTTTTCAACAAATAAGGGCAGATAACGATATCATTCGCGATTATGGTTGGCTAGGAGCGTGCTATGCGGTGAAGTTCATTTTTAAGAGTGTACGTTTTCCCAATGTAGCCGTACCTTTTTGTGGGTGGCGTTTTAATACCTTATTGTTCTGCCCGGCCCTTCGTACCATACCTCCGTGGAGTACAGGATACTTACACGATACTTCGGTCCAATCGATCGCAGCATAGAAGGAACTCTTCATTAGGTCGTCAAAGCCACCCTCTGGTCTGCTGCCAAGTCGCCGCTTCGGGTTCTAGGGACAAGAAAAATGCTCCATTCAGAAGACAGCCACATCTCAACCCCCAAGCAACTACGCCTGTTGGCAACAGCGCACCTCTTTCAAAATTTCTCTCAGCAGTGTCTGCGCGGAGCGAGATAAGGACCTCGGGATTTTCAATGGCGCTATTAGGGCAACTGAAAAGGAGAAACAAAGTCATCACACGGAGAATTTGGGACTCCGACGGGTTCGCCGTACAGCACCAGAGGTGTAATAGTCGTACCCATAAAGAACGCGGTAGGCTCCGACGTGACGTCCGACGTAAATGTTGCAGGTATTAAGGAAGAGTGCTTCTGGATCCTTTCAACGTTAAGAGCTCCACCAGCTAAGTTTAATCCCTGGTGGAATACCATATAGCGCAAACCATATCTCTGTTTCACTGTTATCTGCTCTACTTAATTGTTGATGCGGTCTTCCACGTCATGGCTGTCACCGAGGACAAACACAAGACCACTAATGTTGTTAATGACCCATAGTCCATTACAGTCTGCTAATGGTACAGTCGCACACACTGCAGTACTCAACCCCGATGCATGTTTCGCCATTGGTTGGAAGCGTTTGCCTAAACTTAAGCTGAATTACGCGTACGAAACGTGAAGAAAGAGAAAGAGGAGAAATAGGTCCCTTCCGATGCTCGGTGGAACAGTGAAAGTCTTGCAACTAAAGTTTTTGCGATAACTGTACTACTATTACGTATTTAAGTAAGATGCTTGTTTCGACTAGTTGCGCCGACTGTACTTGCGAAATGATGCTTACGCCGATATCTGATATCTCTCCTGGCAAGGTGTAGATCTACCCCCTTCTCGGCAGCGTAGATGGCCAATGGTGTCTTTCCCACGAGCATGACGAAAAGCACGATGCCGAAGGACCACCAGTCTGCCGACATGCCTGCACATAGTTTATAACAGAATTAGCCTCAACCAACACTAATCAGTGATTGGTCACTTTCCAAAGGGTCGGAGCTATGGTGTGATGAACGATGCGACAATCATGCCGAGAAAGCGGTTCCCTCTGCCGAGGGTCTTGCGGAGGCGCATTAGCAAGACATCTTTTGCAGCAATGTAGCATCTTTTGCGTGTGCTGCTGCAATCATGGCTCCCTACTACTAAATGTTCGTTGCATAGTGGGGTCTCAGCCACGTGGCAGTTTGCTTAGGTCCAATGAACGTTCTCTGTTGGACAGAATAAACACAGACGTCGACTCCGTAGAACATTTTTAGTTGTGTAATTTCGATTTCAATTGTGTGTTTGTGTAATCTCGGTTTTCCTTCGAGCATTAGCTCGGACGGTCACATGGGACGGCCATCAGTCATCCAGTGTTCGCGGACAGACAACGATAACCCAAGAATTTCATTCTGTTACTCTATCATAATTAAGGAAGACAGCGTAGCAACGTAATTATGCTTGTGTTTCAAGGTCCTTACATATGCCGGGCCAGCCGGCATATGCCACATCGGTGCTATTGGAGAAGTCGACCCCGTTGAACGCATTACCGGTGGCTTACCGTAAAGTTCTTGTCTGATGACCTCAGGTGCCATGTATGCTAGCGAACCACAGCGACACCAGGCTTCTGTCCCAACCTGTAACAAGCAAAATGGGCTGGTGAGAGTGAGAGTAGAAGAGAAGGCCTAAGTATGTGCGTGTGGGGAGGGGTGGCTTCCTCCGCATTAAGTGCTTCGGAGAGATTGCCGACGAGACATCAGGGAGGTGTTCAGCTGAACATTGCATCCGTTCCTACGCATTTCCACTCTCTCAGTAGGGAGATGAAGCGAGGCGTTGATATACGCAATGTTTTTATGTCGCAGAACCTACTTCGTCTAAGAACGGAAAAGTGGGCTAGTTGGTAGTTCATGCTGCGAAGTTCAACCGCGAGAACAGACGAGGATCAGAGAAACAAACAGGATGAAGCGTCCTTACTCCGTCGCTGAAGCAGTATTTCATGGTGACGCTAGCGAAAGTCGATGGCTTACTGTTCCGGGAGACAGCGCAGGAGCTCTCTGTATAGTACTACTGCGTATTCCACCTGGGGAAAACCTAGGTTCTGCAGACACGAGGTACGAAACTGGATGGTGTCATAAAGGAGCCGCAATTTATCCACATCGTGAGCATTCGGTACCTATGCCAGATTGAAAAGGCTGTCAATGTGCGCACCAATGAGAATCTCTCGGCGACAGAATCGGTTTTTGAGGATTGCGATGGCAATGTCATAATTCCCAATTGCTCGAGTTGCCCCAGCACTCGCTTTCCGCATGCCAGCACATATCTCTCGTCAAGACGCCGCATTAGTTCATCGAATGCGCCTCGACGTGGCCTTCACACCACAGTGCCGCTAGCGCTTGAGACAAGTTACCTCTCCCCATTGCGGCCACTGCGGCCACTGCGGTGCTGTTGAAGATCTCGAGCACATTCTTCCCCATTGCCCACACTGCCAATCTTCCCGGTCCGTACTCTTCACATCCCTCAACTAGCTAGACTCCGGCCCGCTCTCTCTCACAAAATTGCTTGGTCCCTAACCGCATCGAGCACACTAACGCTCTGCCCTCAAGGCTCTCTTCGCCTTTTTGGACGCCACAGGACTTCGATCTTCATTGTAAAGGGACCCGTTATTTCATTTCCAGTTTCACCTCCAGCAATTGGGTAGAGTATCGCCCCCGGCGATGGAACTCCCCACCCATCATCCTGAAATAAAGTTGTTGTTGTTTGTTCATAATTTGCTTCACTGGTGCCGTTGCCGTCGATCTCTATCGACGAAGAGCGAAGCAGAAGTGAACAGACGAGCTCGAATCCCACGCCCATGGCCTCCTAAAAGTCATCGTTGTCTAGCGCTTAATTGGAAACGTGTCTTGTTGTAACAAACTGCTCTATAGCAGCACATATTTCGATGCGTAGGCATTTCATGGCCCTTTTATACTCACACTGTGAAGCTGACCAGCACAGCATGGGCACGACTATTGCGCACATTTTATCAACTTAGCGAGGTAGTCTCAAGAACGACAATCTTTGGGTAAGAATCAATTTTGGCTGCAGCATCCACTCGTTATGGGCTGTAAATTCCAGTAAGCATACAATAATAAAAAAGCAGCCGCAATTACGCTGCCACTGCCTAGTGAGCACACGCGTTGTGCATGCCCTATCTCGAAGACCGGACTGTTCCTATGCCGGCCCGACAACCAACAGCTAGACATCGCGAAAACGTCATATGAAGCATTCTCACTCTGCCGTAAGGGACCCCTACAGCCTTGTGCGCCTTCGAGCGGTCTTCTAAGGTTCTCGAGGCCCACACTCCAGCAACGCCTTTCCCTGCCGTTCCCTTTACTAAAGGGGCACGCTGGATCACCTTCCCGCAGACCTTGTGTACCGAATAAATTTTGAACAGGGTAGACGGCTGTGGCGACATTGTTGTTGGTTTGTTGGATAGATCATTAGGTTGAGAGAAAGACAGTCAGATTGCACGGCGGATAGAGTTTCGTGACCCACGCAATAAGGAGGCTCCTTGAATGCACATAGCTAGTTATCCCTGGGTGTTCGGTATCTGCCCTCTGTCGTGTGCAGTATCTAGTACCCCCAAAAAGGTAATGCTTATAAAATGCTTCGTTGGAAACAAAGTTACGTAACAGTACCTGACTCAAACCGAAATCAATAAGCTTGGCGTTTCCTCGGCTGTCGATGAGCACGTTCGAGGAGCTGATGTCTCTGTGCAGGAAGCCTATGAAAGAACATATTCAGTAAACGCACCAAGGCGTTCAACGATGTTACCTTTCTCGTGCACGTGCTGAATAGCGAGGGCCACTTGTGCTGAAAGGAGTCTCGCCGTTTCTTCCTTGAAAGGTCCTTTCTTACGAACAAGATCGCGAATGGAGCCTTCTGGGAGATATTCCATAACGAAGCACCACCTGCAAATGAAGAGGAAGCGCAGTTGAGTAACATTAAAACAATTTTATTCATGATGCGCAATGTGGGAAGCACCTATGCTCCAGTCTGACGTTCGTACCGCTTCACAGGTAGCAACGCAGCAAGGGAATAAATAAGCTAATACAACTCCAAGCTGTCGATATTGACTGCCCATGAAACTGGGAAATCCTGCCCATCACAGTGAGAGTGTAATTTCATTTCATATTCTTAAAACAGGGTGGCAGTGGTGGTGGCGATCGAACAGCTGCCGTTAAAACAGAATATCAACTCGTACCATGCTCCCATCGCTCTTTCCCCAGGGAAACTGGTTTTAAAGAGGCAGGACAGTGTGACATATTAAACACTGACATACCCTTTCGCTGTCTCAAAATAGGCGCGAAACGTGACGACGAAAGGGTGATCGGTGACGGCTTCCCAGACCGCTTTCTCGATGTCCACACGCTTGCGCTCCTGCAAAGAGGTTGTTAGGTTTAAGTACGCCACAGTACGTCACGCTACTGTTAGGCCAGGTGATTGGACGTTCCACGTAGAACCATGCCTGCTTATTGCACTTGCGCATATTTTATGTAAAAAAGCGTCGGAATCTTAGCACACGGAACACCGTCTCTAACGTCCTTCGTAGAAAAATATTATTAGTCGAAGAGTACCCTCCTGGAAAATCGTACGCTGCCGCTGCTCTGGCGTGCTTGCCGGGTTCGAACCAGCAACCTTGGGACCAGTAGGCGGACGCCCTGTCAACTGATCCACGGGGGCCGAGAGTACCATTTTTTGTAGTCAAGCCTCCACTGAGAGACAGCTCACTGCATGCTGTGTCTGGTACCATTAACCGAGGTATGTTTTCGTGCGTGTCAATGATGCGTAGTTTCCGGTTGTAACATTTTACTGTATCTCACACGATAATCGAAGACACACATTATTAACGAAACAACTTGAGGTGCTATAAGAGCCAAAACATTTTTTTTCACCATGTACCAGCTGGCCTGCACCCTTGCCCTTTTGCCATTACTATAAGAGCCTACCGATTTTTGTGGAACCTACAATTCAATCCCACCGCTCATTTTACAGAGCCAAAGGAATTGCATCCTCCAGGTCCGGTGTGCCGGGCATAATCTGTACGGCATTATGTGCGTACGCTAAGGTGGTACCTTTTCCGGATTCTGGTTCTTCTTGCGTATATACTTGAGAGCAGCTAGCTGGCGGTTCACTCTATGCCGCACCAAGTAGACGATGCCGAAGCTGCCTCTTCCTAACACGTTGAGCGTGACCAGAGAGTCAAGGTTCCAGTTGACCGTTTCCTTGGGATTAATCCAGATGTCTGTAACAACTTTTTTGGAGGCACTCTGCAAGGTGAACGGTTGTAGCTGACGTAATCAACGTTCGTGACCGCGGTGCCCCGACCACCCTTTTGCACCGCGCTTACTGGATGGATCTACTGAGGAAGCTAGTCTGTTCTGTTCATTGCCTAGTCTACGTGGGAGAATCGGAAAAAGTAGCTGCGGACAAAAGGAGGCCGGGGATCTCGCTATGACCTACCGCAGAGCTGGTGCTACCCTGATCCATGAAGGAATCGGCTTTCTTGTCGGGAGTGTCCGCCTTGCCGTCGGGTTTCCTGATATCCGGCTTGGACTCGTGCGCCCGATGGGTTTTGGTCTCTTCGTGCTCCTCCTCTTCCTGCGTCTTCTTTTTCTTTTTCTTGACTACTTTTGAGGATGTAGGCTGTTGTTCGTCGTTGTTGACTGGCCCTTCGCCATCGACAGGCATTACTATGTCCGAAGACTTCCTCCGGCCAACCTGTTTTGCTGCTACGTTGCGCGAAGCCATGCTGCTGGGTCAAATGTTGATGAAAGCGAAAATTTTGTCTGGAAAACGTTCACCTCATTATCTTTCCTGTTCACGAGAAGCACAAAAGTGAAGGCTACGACAAACGCACTGAAAAGTTCCACTTCACAACACCACCACATCAGCAACACCCTTACAACGATGAAGTGCCACAATTTGTAGAACAAAGCAACACTTGCAGTATCTAGCGCCTGAAGGCCATTCGAAATAAAATTGCATCGTTTGACCAACAAACTGGAAGAACTGGAAGCTGAGAGAGCGCCCAAAGGAAAAACAGTCTCTGTTCGCAATATCGGCGGCTCTCGTCCAATGGATGTTACCTTTATATTTCCACCACCGGTTCGCTGAATTTTCTACATTTCTACAGGGTGGATTTAGGTGAGGTTACACATTTTGAATCGCGACGTAAAAATTGAAGGTGATGTTTCTGGCGTTTCAACCTCCGTGCAAACGACCATCAGTCTGCAAAGTTCGAAGCGCCACAGACGTTATCTTGTATTCTTACGACTCGATCGAAATGTGTAAGCTTTACCAAATTCACCCTGTAGATTCCACTAAGACTGTTGGCACAACCTTTTCGAGTGTGCGCACATGTCATCATAATCAATCTTTCCGCGAACATTGCCTTTTATTTCATGCTGAAGGCACAGCCGAGGATGGGGCACTCGCATTAGCTAATGGGGTACGATGACAGGTAGGCGATGACAGCCTGAGTAGTCCCGGTAAGCTCGTCCTGTCCGATAAATTTATCGCGCGAACGTTTCCATAAGCGCCGTGTTCTTTACAAGCGAACATACTAAGATACGCCGAACTCCTATACACGAAAAACACACTGGTGAAGGGCCTCACCTTTTTTGAGGAAAATTTACATCGTGTAAATGGAAGCCTCCGTGCACAAGCACGACGTCCGGCTCCAATCCCCTGCACGAGACGCAAGCGCCAATAGCCAAATTGGCTGTTATCTTGGCTACTTCTTCTTCTGCCCCATAGAATGGCTACTGTCTTGACAAACACACGGTGTGGTCATGACAGCTCTATTATGGCTCGCTAAATCACATAGAGAAATAGTTTTCTTTTTTGTTTGTTTTGGTTGGATTTTCTCAGATCACTTTGCTGTCATCGAGAGGAAATACGAGATAGTAACATTCGCCGTCTCTAAGGTCTTGCGTTGCTAAACGTCCCGTCTGAAGGTTTCTAATTTTGCTTACGGATGAATGGTGGAAAATCTGTGGTGAAACTTTCAATGTGACGAAAACATTGTCACTTTGATGCTGGCTTTGGGAGTATCAGGTGCAGGAGGAATAAGTAGGATGGCGCACGTGTTTATAGTCATTTTACCTCCCACAAACGCGCAAAAGTATTCGGGTTCCTCCATTATAATTACTTAGCAGAGAATTGAGGACATTTAACTACCATAGTATCGAAAATTCAAATACATTGCTCTAAAATTATTTCGCGGACGCGTAAAATTTCTGTTCTTGGTCATATAATAGGACGAAATAACCAGCGGGCATTCGCTTACATTTACTTCCGAGCAGTGATACCAACAGCTTTCAGTGCCCTCGAGTGATTAGGCGGCCGGAATACACAGACGGCGCGCCAGTTGCGTGTGCTGAACTGGCTGAACATTGCGACTATGAGGGTATCATTCTGGTGCGTATGTGGGTGGGGTCCTTTAAAGGTATCGTAATACAGTAGAGGTGAAAAAGATCTCGGAAGATTTATCTATTCACTAGGCTGAGCCCTAAATACACTTACGTCACAGTTTTTGTCCCATCTGTGCGCTGCTCGTCAAGCACGGCTGCAAAATTCTTTGCATGCATACGACACTGGGTCGAAAACGAATTTTGGCTACGTGTCGACTACGTAGCCCTGAATAGCTGCAAGTGATACCAGTCATACGAGTGTGCGCCGATGCCGTTTTTGTCGGCGGCGTCATCATCGGTGGCGGCGTTCAGCGCAAACCGGCGGCGTGCTCGGCCGCGCGTTACCGAACGGCATTTTAGTGATGCCGTTTACCTCATGATGCCTGATGGTTCCGTTTCAGTTCCTCTCATCTGTAACAGTGTATTCGAGACTACGCATTAGTAACGTAATGCCGTTCGTAATTTCGTACGTTCGTAATTCAGCGTGAACACTGATTAGAAGATCGGCATTGTTTTGGAAGGGGTACGCACATGCAACTAGTTCATTGTCCTCACATATTCAAACTGTAATATGAAGTGCAGCTTCGTTCTGAATTTCCAATACATGACGTACATTGTCATGTGGTTCTATGCCCCGTTGTATTGTTAGATCCTGAATAAATGCGTTTCCGAGTGCGAGTTTACCTCCACTGAGACGTCTCCCCTCGCAGATAGCTTCTGCTTGAGGATACGAACCCTAAATCCCTCACATTTGATGTCAGTGCTTCAATGTAGCAATCGCTCCAGAATTATATACTACAAGAACACGCAATTGGTGCAGATTATTATTATTTACATTTATTGAAGGTAGAATGGCAGGTAGTAAGCAATTTCAAATAGTAAACGCAAAACATGTACAAAACAGATAATGCAGAACTCATGCTCCAGACCAGAGTGCACACAAAATGCAAAAGGCCCATTGAGCCACACTACATAATTCTACAAAACTTTATGACATGCTTCTGTTATCAGGAAGGTGTTGGTTCAGGGCAGCTCTTCCTCAACCCTCAACCTCGTGTTTGGGTCTATAGTGCTATGTTAAATAACCAGTTTGAATGTCAAGTGATCGAAGGAATATCGTACCACAAAACGGTTGCTTGTCAATTTTCATTGTGTCATGAAACTTCTAGTCGTCCTGTTAAACAGGTTTCATAAATTTAGGTGTCTTAGTCAAAACAGTGAGTCAACTGTTGACCATCTGTGGTCAGGTCATTCTTTTCCAATTTGGTGAAACAGGTATTGCATCTTTTGGCACCCCTGCGAAGGTAGCGGGAACGCAGACTTAGTCCATGGGTCATCAGCGAAATTATACAGACAAAATGAAGAATGGAGCGCATGCGACGTAACGGTCGCACCTGTTAGAATCCGAACCCTATTCGGAGCACACTAAAGACGAAAGTCAAGGAAGCAAAGTTTCGATATCTAAATGTGACTTAACAACACTTTCTTCGCACCGACCCAGGGTAGTTTTGGAGGATCCTGTCACCTTCGTGCAAACAACTGGACAAGCACTTCTGTACTGCACTTCTCAAGTAGACAAGCTAATAGTAGGCATAGCTGTTGTCACTGATAGGTTCGTGACCGCCAAGGAAAGGAGTGAGTACTTTTGTTCAGTGTTTACGAGGGATGACGGCGGTATGCCATATTTTGTAGTAGATAACCCTCGCTGCATGCCAGAAATTGCAGTGTCGGGGGAAGGTGTCCTAAACTTGTTGCTTACTCTTCTTACTGCAAAAAGGCGACAGGGCTGGACGGCATGCCTTGCACGTTTCTGCAGAGGCACACTGATTGGTGCAGCTGTTATATTGCGAAGAACTGATTTTTACGAAGGGCGCCTACTTCTGCAGTGGAAACACGCAAACATTATTCCAGGTTTCAAGTCTGATAATACTCTTGAACCTTCAAATTACCGCTCGGTCGCGGTCCTACCGGTTGCCAGCAACATTCTCGAACATATAGTCTACAAGCACTTCGTGGACCACGAAGAGCAGCGGCAGACATTTACCCAAGTACAGCATGGCTTTCGGAAACGGGTATTTAGGTAGGAGTGATGGTAGCCGGTGCCGGCTGTGCTGTCTGGGGTTTTTCCTCGATTTTCCTCAGACGTTTCTGATATATGCCGGCACAGTTCCCTTAGAAGTCGACCCAGCACGCACATTCCCCCAGGGCGTAGGTCGTGACCTTTGCCCACCTCTGTGAGGCCGACAACGGCCAGCCCTTTTCACCATCACCACCGCCACCCACCACCACCACGAATCTAGTTGAAACTGTGCACATCCTCACCACCACCACTGATTCACGTTTGCAGTTGGGCGTCATATTCCTAGACCTGTCCAAAGTCTTCGACAGTGTAGCACACGGTAAACTGCTTCTGAAACCGCAGTCTTTCATTAACAATGATAAACTGGTAGCATGGCTTCATGATTTCCTCTCGAACAGGCAGCAACTAGTATACAAGAGGGGGAAGGCAGCGCCTTGCGGTGGGCGGAGCACTACACGTATATAGTTCAAACTCTTGAGACAGGGAGTAATGCAAAGACGACGAAAACGCGGACATCGTGTGCGTTAAAGTATAAACGCGTTCTTACATTCGCGTGAATGGTTTGTTGGTTTCCCGCCTAACAGTATACAGGGTGTTTGCTCTAACGTGTCCATAAATTTTATTTAAAGCAAGCGATAAAAGAGAAACGAGCACTACTTTTCAGCAACTTGACTAAGAAACAGGTGCTACTAGTGAAGCAGTACCTGTTTCTTACTCAAGACGGCACGTCTGAGACGCGTCAAGACGGCACGTCTTAACCTACTCCCAATTTCAATTTTAAATTTTGTCTTTACGTACGTAAGGGATAGCGTTGGTGACTCTGAACACTGCGTGAGGCTCTTTTTTTGTTATGGGCGAGCGCAGAACCCCCAATGCTACCCCTTACGTACGCAAAGGCGATAGCGTACGGTATACTACAACTCGCTAATATGAACGGCCTGTGACGTACCGGAGAAAAGTTTATTTTATTGTCAGCATCTAACTCTACCAAAACAGACATTTTTGCTGTGGATTCATGGGAGCCCCAGTAGAGCAACGAAATACCTCACTAAAGTGAAAAGACTGCATGAGAGGAACATTGCACCTGTCTTGCAGGGGTTGACCGTGAACCCGCTGACCGCACCAAAGCACACACCAAGACACGTAGTAGAGCTGGTCCTTCGTTAAGGGCTTCACAGTACCCATTTGAATAGGGAAGCTCTGAGACGCCTTCTCGTACGCATTGAGGACAGATCTTTGCCCCAGGATGTCGAGAAGAAGTTCGTTGGTGTCCATCCGACGCGGTCCTCGCGTTGTTATGGTTTCATTAAAACAGGTCACGCGATCTTCATATGCAGCGTTACTATTATTCGTCCACAACTGAGTTCGATTTGAGAGTCGTTCAAATCCTCGCATAATCTCACGCGCAAGGTGTCTCCCAAGTGTTGCGAAGTTCACTTCAGGGGGCGCACCGTACGTGAAGAGTGGGCTATTCATACCGCCTGGCAGGACAGAGACAACGTTTTCGGCTGCATCGAACACAATGTTACCTTCCTGAAAAAGAGTGACGATTGGATCAGTGCTTCGCACGGGTCCTGCATGAAGGACCTGCCATCTGCGTTCTGCCATCATTTTCCTGATTTTGACAAGATCTGCTACGTAGGGACCGGTGAAGTCTGGGTAAATGTTATTCGTAGATATATTGGCCATTCCTGTCGTTAGGCCTACGTTGTATCCTATACGTGTGCTCATTAATGAAAGCGTTTTTAATGAAGCCTTGTGAGATTCGTCGTCCAGCCAAGGAGACGATGTGAAGAAATTCTCTATTTCGGTTATAATGATTTCGGTTATTTTCTTCACGGCATCAACCTTGGACTCATCGACGGCTTGAGAAAGTATCGGAGAAGCAGTAGCTCTTGGAAAGACAGATGATACAATGTCGAAGCATCGCTGGTTCGAAAACATCTCCAAACCTGAAATGCTGAGAAAGTATAGGATTGTTCTCCATGTCATGAATACCTTGAGGTCATTCTTGGAAAATCCCTTGTCACTATCGAACAAATAATGGAACAGCTTCATATCAGACGTCCTAATAGATAATAGGAAGGATCCAGGAAGATGATTATTTGTGTGACGTGCCAGGATATCGATCCATCTAAAGCCGAACACACTATTGTTCTCCAAGATCCCAAAATGTGAAAGAGACATTGTGATTAGGGTCTCATTGCCGGTGCTTCTAATCTGTGTAGCGTTGATCACTTTCAAATCCGCTTCCATGATGACACTAGCCAGAGCTGCATCGTCTTCCACGGATAAGGCTGTCGATAATATTCGGGAAACAAAATTTTTATAGTGGCCTTTTAATATTCGTCGTAATGCTTTAAAATTTTCTGAGGTAAATTCCGGAGCGACGCTCATTCTGATCAGGAACCGTGAGTGTTTTCCAGTTCCTTCCGGGCGCACCTTGAACAGTATCGGAATGTCGATTGTCGCCACAAATCGAATCATAATGTCCAGCGGATCGAAACTGGGTTCATCTGAGAACGATAGACCGTAAAGATTTAAAAAGCTCCATATCTCCTCCTTGTTCTTGTCGCGGTCTTTACTGACCTTCAAGCAATCTTGAAAGACGGCAGCGGCTTTTTCAAACGGCGCTTGATTCTTCAGCGGCACTTTCGTCGTTGCAAGGTATTTGTACGTCACATTCCGGGTTGCTATGTCAATAATTCCACCGCTGGTCCTTGCGAACACTTCGGTGTACTTCTTCTCTATTCCGGTACATACGAAAGCGTGAAAGTTCTGGCAAGGATCTTTGGTGTCGTCGATGGATGCGTCGATAAGCCAACGGAAGTAGTGGCAGTCCTCCGTGTCGCACGATTTCTTCTCACTTGAATTGGTGCCATTTACGAAAGAAGACTTCGTCACGTGTGCTAAGGGAACAGACAGATTTCCGTTGGCACTTAGCGATTTGTCTCGGATATTGTTCCGCAGTCGCTCCTTGATGAGCTCTCCAATGCCGAAGATCGCGGAGGTGACGATGAAGCAGACCCCCAGAACTATGATGACATTTTTGCAGCTCAGCAGTCTACTCCTGAAGTGCACGTGGAGAGGTTCCGTAGATTGCTGCGAATATTAATGCAAATATCAAAATTCATGCTAAATGCGTTGTCAATTACAAGTGACTGAGATGGAGCACATGTACGTATAATAGCAGAGAGCCTTCGAAAGCAGAGTACACAGTAAATCATTTTACAACCTTATTCGCACAAAATAGGCGCATTCTGATACACCACGTTTTATCCCATGTCGATCATAAAGGGTGTAAAGTGTGGCGTTGTAAGAGGTGTTTACGTCCTACAGAGCTTTTTCACACCCCATTTGAACTGGGATTATGGTGTCGAAAATGGTGTTTTTTTATTCGTGACAGAAAAATTTAACCTCTGTATGCAATAAGGGGATAAGTCGACTTATCCCCTTTTTACTATTTTTGCTACGATGACATCTGCATACCAGTATGTACCTGCCAAAGAAAATTTAAGACCGTATTGAAATTTATTGGCCCGCTACAGGAGGGTAAGAAATGGGAAATGCATGTGTGTCAATGGGACGGACAATCAGATCAGGCTCGTTTACTCGGTTTGGGATTTTTCGACTTATCCCCTTATTGCATACAGAGGTTCAATTATACTGCTTTCGCAGCTCCATTCTGCAGTTAATTACATTAAAAACGACGACTTGAGTTAAAAACACAGTATTTGACAGGGAAGGATGTCAGGAATTTAGATGGTATTCTTGACTCGTTGCATGCGTATGTTTTAATTGCAGACGAATTCCCGTCACCGTTACAGACGTTTTCCGCGCTACTACACTTAACGAACATGCCCCCAACAAATTGTATTTCAGTATATGATCCATCCGATACGCTAATATAGGCCACCAAGGGTGCCCAGGTCTCTTCAAGCTTCGGCACTCATGCCTATGCGGCACCTAACGAGGCGTGCGCGCATAGCGCTCCGAGTTACGTTGTATGATGAAACCACGGCTGGAAGTCTGCCGTGTTCAGGGTAACACTTCCCATAGACGCAAGAACGTCGAACCGTATGTCACGGTATGCTGCCGTAGGAGCTTGTATTACACTAGCCATTTGGGAGGGAGCATTTGCCAGAAAACAACTCCATCCTGAAAGGTGTTTTCAATAGAATACTCCTCTTGGGTGTAGTTCCGTATCGGGACCACTGGTTTTTAAAAATTACTGAAACGGTTAGGAAAGTAAGTATTGCATAGAAGTGGAAGAGGATCATATACTGAATGTAAAAATGTAAGAATTATAAAATTCTGTGGACTAGAAGTTTTTTTTATATGCATTTAAACAACCCCATCTGATTTACTTTTAGCGCAGGAGAAACACGGGAATGCTAAGCCTAACGGATTCGAAACTTGCCGTCATGCGAAAGGTAGGGTCGTTGAAATGGGCTAAATCACCTCACTTTAATGAGGTTAGGTTAAGTTAGGTTCTACAGTTTGGTGGGGGCTTCTGGGGGGGCACCGTCCCCCCCCCCCCCAGGCACGCACTAGGCGGTGCGGGCGTCGAGACTGTGCCTCAGGTTAGGTCAGTAAGGTCCTCAGCCAAGATGGCGGATCGCCATCAAGAAACCGGCGATAAAATTTAATTTTTATACGTTTTACGCAATATACGAGGGACATTCCTGTTGAATTTCGTTACTAATTACTTCCTCTTTCACGTAAAAGCGTTAGATGTTATTCGTTTTCGTTTATTCGCTTTTCTTTTAAAAAAGCCAGTGGTCCCGATACGGAACTACATCCCTCCTCTTTTATCGGTGTTTTTGTTTTTAGACGCCCATTATAAGAGTGTTTTATGAGGAATACACCCAATTAAATTGTGTTTTAGACAACACCCTTAGTAACACCAAAAAAAGTGAAGTGAACACCAAAGGAAAGAGTAAAGGAAACACCAAAAAGGTGTACGCCATGGGACCACCAAAAAAGTGTAAAAATGTTTACTGTGATAGAGCAGCATGAAACGTTCGAGCGCAGTAATAAACGTTACAGCCCGTACATTATTTCCGGGTCATTCACGGCGACTACAACCATACAGCTCTGACATGTGGACGGTCGTAGAAATTCGGAAATAAGTATCAATTTGCGAACTAATCCTTGCGGTCGAAGACACTCGTAGGGACTGGTTTGATTTCTATAGCTTTTTCGCTTATTTTTCACTACATCAGAATGTGCCACTGTACATATTGAACAAGATATGAGATCGCCCTGTATACAATGTCCAGGTAACGCAATATGCACACGTACTACATATTCGAATTCCATTCAGGTTTGCACCTTACCGCGGTCTCCATCGCTGACCTTCTTCTTCTTCTTCTTCCAATGAAAGGATGGCCGTGAGCCACTAAGGGAGACTGGCCAGGGCAAAAGGGCGTAATTATGTCCGTGTGGAAGTGCCTTCAACCTCCACTATCCTCCATCCGTCCGTCCTTCCTTTGTGTTTTGTTTTGCCTTGCGTTCTTTTTCTTTCTTTTTTTTTGGCTATAGTCGTGACGACGCCCACTTTCGTGTGGCCAACAACGGCGAGCCCATCCTGCCATTACCCCCCCCCCCCCCCCCCTGTGTGGAAGTGATGGGATGTAAGGCCAGAAGGCCAGCTGAGACGTATATGACGTATGACGACTATGCATGAGCAAGTGGGTATGCATGTATGTAGGAACGTGCGTATGACGACTATGCATGGACAAGTAGGTATGTAGGAATGTGCGTACGTGAAAATGCATGAGAGTAGGAAGTAAGTACCTAGAAGCCGTTGGAGAGCACAATGTACGACATGAGACCTGCTACCAAAGACCTATTACAGAGCGCAGTATGGGATGCTCTAAGGGACAGCACTGACGCTAACGAGAGTGGCGCTCCTAACAAACGCAAAGGGGCCCAGATATACCTCTGGCGTAGTTGGCCAAAATGAGAACAGATGAGCAAAAAGTGTACAGTTGTTTCATCCTGGCCACAATGGGTGCAAACGGGGGACCAAGACCGTCCAGCACGAAGAACGTAAAAATTTAACGGTAGCGCCAGCCATCGAGCTCGTGTCACCCAGACTTCTGTCTGCCTGGAGCTGCAGACGTTAGGGTTCCACGAAATTAATAATTGGGGGTTTACGTCGCGAGACAACTGAGATCATGTGCGACGCCACAGCGGTCGGTCAGGTTCCACGAAAAGGAGAAATGTTCATATTGCGGTCGTGGAGGGGCAGCTCGAGACAGGCTTGTGAGCCGTCTATACCTAGCAACAGAAGTGCGCCCAAGAACTGGGAGGAGAGGAAGTAGCTCCCAAGAGAGGGACATTTTAGCGAGGGTGTCAGCGGTTTCGTTAAGGGTGAGTTCACGGTGGCCAGGAATCCACGTGATGATGACGTCACGAATGGGATCCGGGGCAAGATGTACCAAAATGGACAACAATGACTCTGAGGACGGCACCAAACCTGAGGGCGACGCGAAAGCTGAAATGACGGATAGGGAGTCCGGCAGCAAGAGAATCCTTTCGAAGACGGGAGGAACCCTCCTGAGGGCAAGGGCCATAGCTAAGAACTCGCTGTCAAAGGGTGGGCTAAAGTCTGAAAGTCGAACCGGAAACTAGAAACCAAGTTGAGGGAAAAACAAGCCACCTCCAGCGCTCCTCAGAAACCGACGCGGCCGTTGCAACGATCAAGTACTGCGCAGAGCGGTTTGAGCGGTCCGTCAATGTCCTCTGTAGAGTGATCGGTGGAAGACGCTTGGCATCCGCGTGAAATATGTCAACGATCTGAACCGTGCATCCCGGCGAACGGTGCATCCCGGCGAGGACCAGGTACGCACACATACGCCAAAGAGATCCTCAATGGCGCGAAGAGTTGTTCGGCGAAAAGCAGCTGCGGTGTGCTCCTACGGTGCCAACGACGTGCTAGCCAAAGCCGACAGTCTCTCATCGACTCATTATTCCCCAACGCAACCGTGTGTTGTCTTTACGAGGGGTAGCAACAAATAGTAAGAAACCGAAACCGTTCTTTCAGTGAAGGCAGACTGGCTTCAGAGAGAAACGCGTCGTTTGCCGTATATCTTGGGAGACCTAAGCAGAGCCGTAGGGCCCGCCTCTCTAAGAGGTATAGCTTACTCAAGCGCCAATCAGGTAAAGAAGGAAACAGAACACAGTCGAACTCTAATATTGGCTGGATGTACAGTTTATTTATAAATATATAGCAGAGCAGCCCTCCGCATACCAATGCGAGGGCTACAGCATCGATGATGTATGCTGAGAGCTTTTGATGCCCTGAGGCTCAAGGAGTAAATGTGATGGGACCAGCACAGAGCGTCAGCTTACCACACACCCAGGTATTTTAGCTGGCGCACCTGACGGACGTACAGAATGCATCCCCACCCTTAGATCGATAGAGACAGCCGCAGCTAGCGGGAAGACGAGAATAGCCGACTTAGCCACGTTCAGAGATAGATGGACAGAATTTAACCACGTGGACAAAGTGTTCATATAAGCCTGCAGCTTCGCATACAACTCTGGCAACGATGGTGCCGAAGCGAAGACGCAGTGTCGTCTGCATACGATATGGTGAGAACCTCAGGGTCAGAAGGGAGAGAGCTCACGAGAATGTTAAATAGAATGGCGGACAGAACCGAGCGCTGGGGGACGCCTCTACTCTGGGAGTACGCTGAGGAGACAAATCGGCCGTCTGAACAGAAAAGGGTACGACCCGAGAGAAAGTTCGCAATCCAAGTGAGCAGATACGGAGGAGTGGCGGTGTCTAGAAGCCTCTGCAGGAGCACAGCATGTATGACACTGTCGTAAGCTTTGGCAATGTCCAGGGTAACAAGGGCCGAAAAGTGTATCATCTCACGTGCAAGGCGAATCTGGCTCTCAATGTTCGTATGAGCGAGCCATATCGAACAGTGAGGGCGAAAGCCTATCTGGTGCGCACTGAGAATGGTTACGGGATTCCACATGGGAAAGAAGTCGCCGATTAATAATACGCTCAACAGTCTTGCAGAGCACAGACATCAAAGCGATAGGCCTCATATTGCCCAACGTAAGGTCATTGGAAGGGACTTTCTTAACGATGACAATACGCACCACCTTCCAGGCAGGGGGAATCCATGCATATTGAAGAGACGCATTCACAAGATTCAGTAAAGCCGGTCGGTATTTGGCCCTCAGAGATTTCACTGTGGCAGCAGATTTTCCATCGGGTCCACGGGCTGTTCCAGGAAAGGCCTGCACCACAGGTTCCAACTCATCGGCAGAGACATCATGATAACCCACACATGAAGGAGAAGGAAGGGCTCAACCTAGGGGCTCAGCGTTGAAAAAGCGCAAAGATAAACCCTTGGCAATTTCTTCAAGGCGCGCCTTAGAATCCGTGTCCGAGAGTGTAGTGAGGTCTGAGGAGATGGCAGATCAAGAGGAACGATCGACCCGTACGAAAATTCCGGAATCAAATTGGAATCCGGTCCTGATCCCGGATGTCTGATCCGATTTGCTTCCTAAATTGGGCAGGATCACGGATCAGCGTGTGATAAAATTTTGATAAAGCTGTATTCAAAATGTTATCAAATCCGGATCAAAACTGTACCGCCTCCTGACTAACCTTTGATCAAAACTTGATTCAGATCACTGATCAGAAACTGATCGGCTCCCAATAAAATTTTGGCGTAGGTTTATTGATAATTTGATCACATCTGAATTAGAGGTGTCATAACCGGGATCAAACTTTTATTGTTCCCTGAATAGCTTTTGATCAAAACGTGACCTATTCCTGATCATTCCGTGAACAGATCCGTGCCCATATCGGATAATAACTTGACTCAGTCCGTTTAGACCCCAGTCTCAACCCCAGGGTCAGAGCCGTATGCCCAACATGTTGCGCTGTCGCACCGAGTGTTATAAGCCGTTTCAAAAGAAGTAACAAATGTGTGAGTATGTGATATGCATTTATTCAAAACCAGCAGTAGATTAATTTATATTTGTCGGAAACAGCTTGATTCACCACTCTCTCGAAGCTCACGGAGCCGCGTGCCTGTCGACTAGACAAGCCGTGGCAGTCCTTGCCAGACGTACGCCAGATATGACGCAATATGGGACGAGTATGCTCAGTGACCTGCATAGACGCACGGAAACGTTTTGTAGACGAAAATTTCAGTGCCACAATGAATGTGCACATGAATATGCCCGAATCTGACACGATTAACTAAAAATTCAGTTACAGATAACACGTACGTACCTCTTCCTCGATGCCGGCGTGCTTGAGTTTTCGTCCGTCAGTCGACATGTTGGACCCACCCGAGGATGATGCGTGTCGGACCGCCATTGCCGATGAGGTGGCCACCATATTCTGGAGGTCTACATTCAAACCAGGCAAATTTTTGTAGCTTCCGCACCAGTCTCCTGGCGTTGCTCAGCAGACGATCTAGTTCTGTGAACATGTTTTGTACAGAAGAAACAGAGATAGAAACAAATAAAATAAGAGTACTTACTAAGGGCAGAAACGAAAAATCGCGGCGCATACTCACCTCTATATTTTTCGATTTCAACAACATTTTCCTTAATGTGCTGACTTGCTCACGCAGTCACGTTACTTGGTCGATCAACTTAATTTCTCCCAGCATCTGACGGGCATGGTGGGGTTACGTAGCTCGCCTTATCGCAGCTTCGCTGGTGAAAAAAAAAAAAAAAAGAGATGAACTTCCAGGATAATTTTCGCTTACAGTTCCGGATATATGTGTCTGCGAGCACAGCAATTTCCGCAGCTAAGTACAGTGAGCTAAACAGCTAACGCAACACAATATACCAAAGGTAATGAAAACAACAAACCTGTGACGCTTGACCAGGAGGAATGCAAATGCCATGGTGAATCGCGATAAAGCGTGACGTCCTCTTCACGTGGAGCCGGCGGCAGAATAGAGATTCCCGGGCTGGGTGAAACGAAAGTTTGACAGGTCACCGCGGAGGATAGAGGCTAGAGAATCGACGAGTTCAGAAAATCCCAGTGCTCTTTGCGCACGCATTGCATCCTGGGCACCTGCTGAGCGGGAGAACGAAGAATAATCATTCACATTTTGCTTTCGCATCGTGGACAATGGACCGGTAGGGAAGAAATCGGAACAGTTTGGAGGCCACCCGTTTCTTTTGTATTAGTCAACTCCCACAGTTCAAAGCGACGCTAAGGATTCTGGGATTTTCTGAACTCGTCTATTTGCTGGCCAATGGTCGCCCTTCTGTCCGTCATTGTTCACGTTCTGCCAGTGTGACTGAGGTTTCTTTTTGGAAAAGCTGTTCTTCCTGAGTAAACGGTTCCAAATGCGATTTCATATGGCTTAGGATTGTCGATGTCCGATGCGACATAACGGTGTGACACGCTGTTTTATTATTATTATTGCTAACCCGAGGAATGTAGGAATGTTTCCGAAGTCGGATCGTCACGGAGGCATTTACCTAAATCACACGCGAATGCGGCGGAATCGCCGAAAATGCTCAAACGTGCGTGAATATTAATTGATTAACAAATATGTATGAATTAACAAAATGTTCCTGTGGCAAGCTACCACACGCGCTGCCGATAACACAAGAAACAGGTAGAGTGCAGAAACAGTGTGGCGTACAAATTCTAAAATGCGTACTGAAATATATGCAGCTTCGAGAAAAGTGAGAGCGAGCACAAAATAAATGTTGTTTAATTTCGTGCCCCTGATTTTCGACAAATCGGGCACAAGGCACAGTGTTCAGGTTTCACAGTATGTGCTGAGTGCACCGTGCAGTTGAAAAAAAGCAAAACTTCAAAGCAGAGTCCTTCTGGGGTACACTGTTTTCATTTACTCAAAACTGGTTTACAAAACTTCATTCAAAACAGGGAGTACATACAATGGGTTCCAAGAGAAGATGCCATTAAATTCTCAAAATAGTTTTTACTTAAGAAAATTATGCAGCTACTTGGAATGCACTCATACAAACTTTTGCCACTGATTGGGGCCGTTTGCATTTGCGTCACACATTAATTAAGCTAGTTTTGTTAATTGCAGTGGTAAACTAGCTCAGCAAAGGAAGCATTTTTTCTGCATTAATCTGGAAGCGTATCGGACTAGCACACAAATGCACTCATAATTGCGGGGTTTTTGACAAGGTTTCTACAGAAATTTGACAGTCGCAAATTCGTCATTGGGTGAAGCGCGATCGCTGGTATTTACGTTTGCCGAACTGTTGGCTCCGTTCACATACCCTTTCTCCTGTGCGAAAACAAAAGAAACCACGCCAGAATCGCACGTATACCCTTGTGAAAGTGTCTGTCCTCAGCCACCAGCCACTGACAATGACGGCGACAAGACCCTCGATCGGAATAAAATGTGTCGCTCTTTCCACTTTGTCTCGACACGAGCGTATCGAATCCAGTTGTCGAATAGAACTTGCCGATACAAAGGCGTCGATACACTAAACTGTTAACACAGAGCGTCACCACATAGCACGCTCCTAGCTAGCCACCATTTCAAATAATATCGTTGGGTGTCCTGATTTGTTAAAAACTTGACGAGGAGCCTATCAGGGACACATTATGCATGTCCCAGATAGGCGCCTGCCCTTGTTTTGAACAAGCCAAATGACATCATTTGGAATGGTGGTTAGCTAGGAGCTTCACCACAACCGAACTACGAACATCGGCGCACGTGTTATCCACAATAGAATGGTGACAGTGTCGCCCACTATAGGTCGATCTCGCAGGGAATTGTGGTGAAGCTCTTTTTCAATAGCGCAGGAGAGCATGTCGTACACAATCCGCTGAATAGAGGTGGATCGAGACGGTGGATGCGCATTAAGAAAGTACATGCAAACAGAAGAAGCGCATCGACAGAAGATTATGATCATGGGAAGGCTTTCCCTGTGGGTCACTTGCGTTGGCTGCTACCGCTAGTCAGGTTGACAAGAAATAGACTCCGAAATGGATGTCAAACGGATGACAAGAAGATTTCGAAATGGATGACTAGAATGGAAATTCCGAAGTGCACTCTTAAAAATGAACTTCACCGCATAGCACGCTCATTGCCAACCATAATCTCGAATGATATCGTTGTTTGCCCTGATTTGTTGAAAACGGGAGGCGTAAGCCTTTTTTGTAACAATCATGAACAGCATAAGTACCACAAAAAAGGCGTACGCCTCCCGTTTTCAACAAATCAGGGTAGATAACGACATCATTCGAGATTATGGTTGGCAATGAGCGTGCTATGCGGTGAAGTTCATTTTTAAGAGTGTGGATGTCATAGCGCCATTGCTCGCCGGCCATGGGCGATACCAACAGTGACAAGTGGGGGCGCCTATCACCGTTGCCGGGGAGGGGGGATGAATGGCACCGTTGGAGGATGATTAAGGATGATGGGCACGGCTCTGCGGTTACGTAGGCGTGCAGCAGCAGTCACATCTGCAGCCTCGTTGCCTTGAATGTCAATGTGGCTGGGGGCCCACTGTAGGGTCAACGGGTATGGCTTCTCCCTCATTGTCTGGAGCACCGTGAGGGCACTCACTAACACCGGGGCCTAACATCCGCCGATATCCATGCTTCCTACATAGTGCAGTGCTGATTTTGAGTCATTGTATATCCCCCAGGAGCGAGGACGGTATTTCAAAGCAGACTTTAGGAATAGGGACAGAAAAGCAACACGGACAGACACTCAACATGGGTTGAGTGCCTGTCCGTGTCTCGACCTTTTCTGTCTCTGTTCCATCGCGTTTGTAATCGTATGGCTGATTCTTACCAACGCGCCGAAACTATCTCGTTACTTCAAATCGCTGTTTCACTGTCCACAAACGAGGATCTCATGAATATCTCCGTGAGGATCAGCTGATACAAACCGTACCCACGTACAACCCTAGCTATCACTGTGTACAATGATTATTGCCAGCTTGCTTGCTGGTTTATTCTCAATTTAATAAATGTGCGTGCGCCTACGTTCATTCTCAATAATTTTAGTCCCGTTCTAGAGCGCTACTGATAACCAATGGCGCGAGCAAGATTTTCCCCAGGTAGGCTCCAACGGGGCAACCATATCGCTCCTGCGATATCAGCTGCCATACAGCTTTCATAATCGCCACATACATGCTCTGCCGATGAAACTCCCTATTCATCATCTCATCGTCTTAAAATTAAGTTGTTGTTGTTGTCGTATAATCGCCACAAACACTGCGTTGATAACCATAGCCGAAGGTAACACCCTTTTTCGGAGTAAATAGAGGGTTTTAGTGCGCCGTACGCTATCGCGTTTGCGTACGTAAAGGATAGCGTACGATTGCACTACAACTCACTAATGACTCACGACACGGCGGACACTCCCGTAGTACGGGTAGGCCAGACTAAACGCCCTTTAATTTTTCCAAGCACCAATAGAGTGGCACCGCAGGCCGGAAACGCATTCAAGTTAAATCTGCTTCAAGCTGTGCTCTCTCCATCTGTCCATGTCTGAACAGGCCTCATAGGTAGACTCGCCACGTGCTGCCTGTAACAAGGTTACAAAGTAGAACAAGGTAACAAGGTCAAAATATCCCTGTTTGAACGGATTGCGTTCGAGGGTGCGACAATGTCGTTGATCGAAAAAGCTAGGCTTTCTAGGAGCAAATCAGCATTTAAGTAATGGACCATCTGAAGCCCTTCTCTTCGTTTACTTTGTATTAAACATATCCCCCCCCCCCCCCCCATCTGAAGGACACTGCGTGTGGTTAACTTCTTTTGCGCTGACGAGTGTAAAACTGCCATAACATTCCTTACGGGCTTTGTGATGAAGTTTGTCCTTGCCCCCTAGCAACGTTCTTTCATGCAGGACGCATGTTCCCCCTGCGGTTTCCGCAGGTTCCCATAGGAGTCGGCCCAGGACGCACATTGCCCCAGGGTGTGAGTCGTGACGAAGCCCACATCTATGAGGCCGACAACGGCGAGCCCTTTCACCAGCACCTCCACGACACCTGCTATAGTCGTGACGTTGCCCGGCTGAGCGTGGCCAACTACGGCAGGCAGTTCCATCACCACCACGATGCAGGAAGACTGTGCACATTCCTCTAGCGTTGCGTGATAATGTAGAAATGTAGTTGACCAGACGACAACCGAAACATTTCTTAAATCTTATAGATTGGATATGAAAGAAAAATATGGAGAGGTTATAGTCCCGAGTCACGACCAGTATGGCTTCTGATATTCTTGTACTATTTTCTACGAATTCTACGAAATGGTGTCTGAACCCGTACCCAGGATAACCATACCACGAGAAAGACGAAGCCGGGCATTCCAATTGTCTCGCTTCTTCAACTAGACACTTAAATATTTATTTCTGTCGTCGTGAGCAGCGCCAGACGATGCCGAAACGTGCAGCTAAACGCAAACGTCGTCGGAGCGAGGGATTTGTGCTAATGATGAAGACTGCTGGCTGTACCTTTCTGGTAGCTGTCATTATTTTGGTCGCATTCGTGGTTGTTCTACCACTCCTCAGACATGGCGGGCCCGACAACGAAATCTACACGGAGCTGTACGTCGTACATAGAAAAGGTACTTGTTGGATCGAACATATCTTCCGTGCATATTTTGTGTTCGTATTTTGTATCGTACGTGAGCGATCGCATAAGTCGTTGCTTTTCCCTTAGACTCCTGGCTGTGAAGGAACGTTGTATTCCTTGTGCTAGCGCAGGATGCGGAGGTGACGTGATTTGATGACGTGATTGCAGAAAAAATATTTTAAGTATTCAGGTGCCTTGACGCAAATAAAAATTTAGGCGCGCTGAATCACGCGCCTTCCCGTACTGAGACTCGAAGTATGTCAATGAAATTTCGCAGATGACGGAGCACGAGCAGCGTACGGTAATGAATGACGTACCATCTGTGACGCACATGTGGTTCGCACAAAGGGAGCTTTCGAGATGCGACACATGTTTACATCGATGCAAGCTTTCGTTCTACGCCAGTACTTCATCTGGTGCTTCTCATGCTGGAAGTGCTGACGGGTCCTGTATGATAGCTTTTTAAGCTCAGGATCTGATTTCTGACTTCCTCCCGTTTACTATTCTACTCAATCGGGGTCCTCACGTGCGGTGGTTTATCCAGCCCCCCCCCCCCTCCCGCCGCAAGTATTTGGCAACACTCTCCAAACCATTTGTTGTCCTATTGTTACATTGTAACTGCACCCCCAAATTGCTTCCAACTCTCGCGCCCCCTGATCCCGAAGGATCCCAAGTTTCTCGACCCAAGCCCGGCTCGAGCCCAAGAAATTTATAGGATACCCGGCCAGGCCCAGTGCACCAGGCTGTAAAATTTCACCGTGGCTATTTAACAGAGGGGTAACATAGGCTCGAGATCGACCTAGGCCAGGCAATGTACGGGCCCGACCCCGACCCATAATGGTCAAACCCGAGCCCAGCCCAGGCCCGCAAGTAGGAAGCTTTACCCGGCCCGGCCACGGGCAGGGCCGGGCTCGGGTTTTCGGGTAAACCAGAGCCCGTGCAGTGCTCTAATCAGTGCTATATTGTTGACAGCTCTTTTTGTGCAGCTTGGGACAAAAGTTTACGGAACAGAGCTCCCGCGTATTTCTTCGTCCGAGCGTCTCCCCCGGTACCGAACAGGGGCGGAAAAATTACAAACACGTGACAGGACAACTGAGATACCTGTTTTTAATTTAGTCCACTCCCCTTTCGCTTCCATGGAGACGCTCCGACAAGGGAATACACGAGTGTCGCGTTCGGTAAACTTTTGTTCCAAGCTGTACGAGTGAGGACATTGTTGTATTGTTAATAATTGAGAACTGTTATGGGTATTATAAGTATCAGTCTTAGAGCAGAGTGCAAATTAAAAGCTAGAAACGTCTACAAGAGCTCCGGGTTCAGTTGTTCGCAATGAAGTATCATCACGTGGTTGTTCTTTACGAGGTTCCAGTATTGAAAAAGAAAAAAAAGAAAGACGTGTGTACATACACAAATTTGTGTGCTCTGCGTGTCCAGGAAGCGTGCCACTTTTACTACGCTCACAGAATATCTTTAGCCACATATAAGTGGAATTTGAAAGCCTACTCGCACTCATCCCCGCCGCCACATCAGCTCATCTCAGCTGTGACGTCCTTCGTTTCCGATGCCGAAGGGACGGAGCACAAAATTAACGAAGAAACGGGGATACACTCAACGTGGGCACCCGCAGAGGCGAGGAGGAATGACACTACGCACTTGGTTAACAACAACAAAACATGATTTAATCAAAGCTCCACTGCAACGGTATTAATCACGGTGCATGATAGATTACGGGAATCGCGACAAGAAAATAAATGAGATGAGCGGACACAACTTAAATGTACGACATGATACAATCTAAATGAACGATAAGACGAACGACCCTACAAACTAAACTCGAGGGGCATAGGCAAACGTGGGAGACATAACAAGGCGGCAAGAGGACTGACCCTGATTTTGCACACCGCGACGACACCACATATACACCAGGCCATGGACGATGACGTGGCAGACGAGCTCTGCTGAAGACGACTTCGGCAGTGACCTACGCGGCCGGCTTTCCATGCTGTGGCTTTCGGTTGCTGCTTACGTCGATCTTCATCCGCTCTGGTCTCCATTCTTGGTTCACGGCCGGGTCAAACAATAGCGAAGACGGCGACTTAGCGGCAGGCCTACCGTCCCACTTGGAGGCTCGGTCCCAGGAGCTCGGCTACCGCCCTGATCCATCCGTCTCTTCGCTCTCCACGTCGTCGTCGGGTGCACCTCTTTCCGGTACAGTCACCGCAAGCTGGGCCTCCAGGTCGTAACTTCGGTTGCCCGGACGTCAGCGCTGGTGGAAGGACACTTCGGGGACGAACCCTCAGGTCGACGGTGGGTTCCAGGTATCAAGGCCCCGCCTTCATCCATCTCCTTCCGGGCATCCGTCGTGGCTCCCGCTCTGGATCATATATCGATGACTCTTCGCTGGTTCCGACCCTCGACGCAAACTTCCACTGACTGTTTAGGCGACTGGCCCACTCTCTCCCTCTCTCTCCAAGTCATCCGTAGTTTATATAACTTTCCCGCGCCATGTCACAGTCCGGGTCGGTCATGTACGCAAAACCAAAAACACATGTGCGTCCGACACTGCCTTCGAAAAACGCTATAATTGCCACTGATGCCGTTAATATATAGTTACGCTGCCTTCTACACAAAGCCTCCTCTAGGGGAAAACAACACTGTCTAAGGGGGAGCAGATGTCACCCTTCCCACGGAGAGACACTGCGTACATGTCAACTAAAGTCTTATGGCTTTCAACTGTGGGGGAGCACGAGCTTTTGCGTCCGTTTGAAAGAAATAGGGCGCGCTGTCCCTTTGATGTTAAAAATTTGGAAAAGTTTCGGAAACCGATCTTATCAAAAAGCCCAGCCCGTCACACAGCAATAAGCCTTCCCGTGACCGTATTTGCTGTCAGTCCGTTTGCTTCAAAAATAGTACCTAAGGACAATCGAGCTCCGTAGGTTCCACTGGGTCCGTTTTGGCTCCGTTTAAAAGCACAGCCGAGAAAAACGTTCGAGTGAAACTGGCCTTAGGCTACGGTCGTGACGCTGCCCACATTTGCGAGGTCAACACTGCCACCACAACATGGTTTCGGTATCATATCATCCCGGCCTCAAATATGTATTACATGCGAGTACAGATACGGACAGTGTGCATCTCTTGTGTGTTCTTTCCCCCCATGTGCGAGTACAATCAAAAGAGACGCCTGGTTTGTGCGACCAACCCAATAATGTTCCTGGCTTCCATTGTTGTAATGGTTGTCAATGTTAGTAATTAGCTTTAATTACTAAAAACGAATGACTACTTTAAGTTGCATGGCTATGAGAAATTTCAACAACAACAACAACTTTATTTTCGGCCTTGGAGAGTGGGGAGTTTCATCGCAACAGGCGATACTCTACCCCATTGCTTGGTGGAATGGGGGGAATAAAATAACGGGCCCCTTTACAATAACGATCGAAGTCCGATGGTGTCCAGAAATGTCAGAAGAGCTTTGAGCGCAGAGCGTTGCTGGGCTGGATTGGGCCAGGGACCAAGCAATTTCGGTAGGGAGAAAGGGCGAGAGTCCAGCTGACGAAGAGACTCGGAGAGTGTGGTTCGGGAAGGTTCGTCGTGAGGGCAATGAAGAAGAATGTGCTCCAGATCCTCAAGAGCACCACAGTGGCAGCAGGTGGGAGAATCAATTTGTCTCAAGCGGTAACGCCACTGAGCTGTAAAGGCCACATCGAGGCGCATGCGGTGGATTAATGCAGCATCCTGACGAGATGTGTTTCGTGGCATGCGGAAAGCGAGCGTGGGATCAACTCTGTTCAACATAGAGGGGGGAAGAATGTCGGTTGTCCGTTGGCGGGAAGCCAGGGGTGTCACTAGACGTCGCAGAATTGAACGGCGGTCTCCTCTGAGCAGAACAATACGGGTCCGGTTCCGAGACGAGAGTGCTGATTCTGCGGCGCTGTCGGCCTGCTCGTTCCACACGACACCACAATGGGCTTGAACCCACTGGAGAACTAGCCTGTGGCCTGCGGCGTAGATAGTGTGGTAAGCCATTAACACGTCTGTGACTAGGGGTGCGCATGGGCCTCGTATGCCGGAATTTTCAATTGCTTGAAGTGCAGATTTGGAGTCTGTAAAGACTGCCCATTCCCGGGGTGGAAAATCAGCGACGTGTTGTAGAAAGAAAAGGATGGCATAGAGTTCCGCAGCTGTGGAGGAGGTTGGATGTGAAAGGCGTCTTCCGTGCACAACGCCTTCGGATGGAATGACGAAGGCTGAGGCGGACTTGTTGTTTCGGGATGCGCCATCAGTATATGCTGCCGTAAACGTAGAAAACTTCTCGTCTACCAGAGCATGAAAATGGGCTCGGAGGACTTGAGGGGGGACCTGATCTCTTCTTTGCAGAAGGTTTGGGAGGCGTACAAAAGTGGGCGGTACCGGTAGAGACCAGGGGGCTTCCGGCGGTATAGTGTCCTTAGTTATGAAGCCAGTGAGAGTCTGGCGTGTCCTCTGCGCTACTCGATAGAAGTCGCTTCCAGGGCGGTATCGAATTTTCCTGAGTAGCGGGTGGCGGGGAATGTGAGCACGCAAACGGAGGTAGTGCCGAGCCGTTTCCCGTCCACGGAGAACTTCAATCGGGAGCTCACCAGCTTCAGCCAGTACTTGTCGTGTTTCAGCCATTCTTGGAACTCCGAGGCATCGACGAAGGCTTCGAGCAAACAGGGACCGAAGTGTATTTAATGAAGTTGTTGATATCCTGTGCAGAATAGGAAGGCTGTAAAGCACAGTCGCCCTCACCAATGCCGCGTGAACTGCGAGCAGGGAACGCTGATCACAGCCCCATCCTGAGCCAGAAAGATGTTGGATTGCGGGGAGCCATCGCTGCACTTTAGTTTCAAGGTGTTTAATGTGCCGAGCCCAGCGCAAGTCCGAGTCGATTACCACGCCAAGGAAGCGGTGAAAGCGTACTGGTTCTAGCTTCTTTAAACCAAGCCAAAGTGGGAAATTGGCCATAGCTTTACGCGTGAAAGGGAGCTCGACACACTTTTCGGGTGAAAGGTCCATCCCGAGGTGCGTCAGGTACGTATGGATATTGTTTAAAGCGAGCTGCAGGCGGCGCTGGAGAGCCGGGCGTGATTTTCCTACTGTCCAAAGGGCGACGTCATCTGCATACACGGAGAACGACACTTTGCGAGAAATTACTGATGGTCGGCCGGCCGTCACCACGTTAAAGAGTGTCGGGCTGAGAATGCTTCCTTGGGGGACTCCTTGGGGAACAGGATGCTGAGGGCTTTGGCCTTGGGACGTACGGACAGCGACAGTTCGGTCCGTAAGGAAGTCTTGGAGCCAGATGAAGAGCCGACCGGATACTCCAAACGAGCGCAAGGCATGCAGCACACAAATGTGCGAGACGGTACCATAGGCGCGCTTGATGTCGAGGAAGACCGATCGGACGATCCGGGGCTCGAGCATGTTGAACTGTAGAGACTAGGTCGAGAACTGGATCCATGGAGCTTCGGTGGCGACGAAATCCAGCCATTTCGTGAGGGAACGCACGTTGTTTTTCGAGCCACCAGTCGAGGCGATGCAAAACCATTCTCTCCATCAGTTTCCCCACACAGCTTGTCAGGCTCACCGGGCGAAAGGATAGGGCATTTGGGGGCTTGCCTGGTTTCAGGATGGGAACAACCAAGGCCTCCTTCCATGTATGTGGTAAAGATCCTTGTTGCCAAGACGTATTATAGACATGAAGGAGAGCTTGGAGTGACCGCCCGTCAAGGTTTCGTAGGGCGGCATAGGTGATTTTATCGGGCCCAGGGGACGAGCTGGCGTTCACAAGCTTCAGCGCTGCCTTTAGCTCGATTAGTGTGAAGTCGCGGTCCATAACTTCCGGGGGACGGGGCCAGTCGTGGTGAAGTTCAGCCGTCAAACTGTGGACAGAACTGCGGTGTAGGGGCGTGGTCGAGGCAGCCGCCGGAGTCGTTAGTACCACACAGAAGTCCGTCGCAAGCGTGTTCTCGTCTACACGCTGAACGATAGCCAAGGCCGCGAGAGGATTCTTTTGAGGGGGCGCCTCCTTCAGAGATCGGATTGTCCGCCAGATCTTCGTGGCCGGATCGAACGGTGAAAGATGGTGGCAAAACTTACGCCAACGCTTCCTGTCCTCTTTTTTAAGTTCTCGTGTTACTTGAGCTTTCATCCGGCGGTATTCCACAATGTCCGTAAGTTGCCCTGTCCGACGAGCCGTTCTTTCTGCTCGGCGACGTAATGCTCTAAGGTGATTAATAGCGGGGGAATGGCCGATATGGCCTGTTACCCTTTTAGACATGACCATTGCGTCCTGAATACCGCGGGTAATTGCTTGAGAGAGAGCCTCTGGGGACATACCGGTGTACACAGATGTTCTGAGGCCCGCACGAAAACGTCTCCAGTTTGTGAAAGAAATCAGTCCAGCAGTGGCTGAGAGGGGCAGTCTGTCGTGCGAAATATATAGAGGAAAATGATCGCTGCCTCTAGTGTCGACGTCCGTAGCGCACGACAAGTGGCGAATTATGTCGGTTGAGGACCACGAGAGGTCCAATACATCAAGTGACAATGAGGATCGCATGTAAGTGGGCTCGCGGTTGTTCAGCAGGCACATGTTATTATTCTCCATTGCCTCTAACAACCTCCTTCCCCTACTGTCCGTCCTTCGGCTTCCCCAGGCCGAGTGATGTGCATTGAAGTCCCCTAGTACAAGCGCCGGGGCTTCCAGAGAACCAAGTAAGCGTTTGAGGTCACTCCACGGGACCTGTACCGCGGGACGGATATAGATACTGACGACCGTTAACAGCATGGGGCCAAGGCGGATCCTGCATGTGACGTAATCATAAGAGCGATGACAAACTGAGCCGATGGGTGCAGCAACGAGGTCATTGCGAACGTATAGCGCTGCTCTACTCTCAGGGGAATGATGAGAGCGATAGATTGTGTATCCATTAACACGATGTGTACAATCCATGCCGTGTTCGCATATAGCTATGAAAGGGAACTTGTACTGTTGGAGATGTAATTTAAAATCTGGGAGCTTGTTACGCAGGCTTCGAGGATTCCACTGCATGGCCAGGGCTTTTTTATACAATTCCGTCATGCTGATGCGAAGATAATGCCTCCAGTGCCAGAAGCGCTTGAACCTCGGGCAGTTGCGACGCACCAGGAAAAGCAGAGACAATGGCCTTAAGGGCAGCGAGTACCGCTGAGAAGAGTCCCAGAGGAGGCATATATTGGGGGGCTGATGAGGGTGCTGGTTCCGTCACACTGGCGTAAGTGTTTGTAATCTGTCTTGATGGACGAGGAGGCGGTGCGCTTGTGATAGGCGTATAGCCGCGACTGTGTTCAGCGACCCTCGTTTACCTGGTGCAGATCGAGGGGGTAGTGCAGGAAATTCTTGTGCATTTGTACGAGACGGGAGTGTGGCACTAGCATCCCTAGGAGCGTCAGACGGAAGTCGTAGGGTTCGGTCTTGGTGCCTCTTGGTGGCGGCGGTCTTGACAGGACATAAAGAAAATGATGCGGGGTGGCTGGATTTGCAGTTAGCACACTTTGGCTCTCTTTTATTGTTGCAGTCTGATCTCCGGTGAGGTCCGGCGCGGATGCCACACCGTGTAGAACCTCGGCAATTTCGTGCAATATGGCCAAATCGTTGGCAGTTATAACACTGTATGGGGCCCTCTATGTACTCTTGGACTGTGAAGGTCTGAAACCCAAGGGTAATTCGGGGAGGAAGACGGATTGTAGGTTCAAAAGTCAGGATAACGCTCCGTAACGGGGTGAACACATCACTGCCATCTTCTGCTAGGGAATGCCGAACCTGTCGCCGTGCTGATAAAACCCCTGCGTCTTTAAGATAGAGCACGGGGTCGTCGTTCGAATACTCTCTTGGAACATCATATATCTTGCCCATATTTCTGGCGTACGATTGGGGTATGGATGGTATCACCGGAATGCCAGCTAAGCACTTAGCAGACAAAAGGTTGCGGGCGGCTGCTTCGGACCGTACGGAGACGAAGAGAGAACCATCTCGGTGGAAACGGTGGTGCATAACCTGTTGTTGGGTTAGCAGGCGTATCTCACTAGCGACCGCATTAGGATTCACCTTCCAAAAGGAGTAGTCAGTAGTTGCTGGTCGAAACAGTATGGGAATACCGCCGGCTCGGTTCTTCTTGTAGGTGACAGTGGTGAACGGGTCATGAAGTGAAGTGGCACGGTTGCTATCGTTCATCGCATCTGTCTGCTGAGAAGCTGGCGGTGCCGAAGTGTCCATGGTGTTATCGGGAACATTCACGATCTGTGGAATGTTGGGATCACCAGAGGAAGGGCTCCCTACCCGTTGGCGTTTGGCAGGGCTAACGGGGACCTGTTGACCTGTGGTAAGTGTCATAGAGATGTTGGACCTCCCGTCCAGATTACGGCGGGAGGTCCGTGATGGTTCGATTTCTTTTTCAACGCCTCTGAAAAAGCCTAAAGGCTAAAGGCTGTTCCACTTCACAACGCACTTCACAACGTCACTTCACTTCACAACGTCACAACGTTCACAACGTCACAAGGGTCCGGTTTTCGAACCCTCCCTCGCGAATCGGTTGGGCTAGAAGTGCGAAATTTTAATACGCGTCAGAAGGATAAATTCCCCATCGTCTGACACCAAGAACGTTGCTCTGGCTCAGGCGGGAGCGGAGATCCCGCGGACGAGGGCTTCCCTCTTTGGGTTGGTCCGAGAAAGCTCGAGCCTGTACGTTCCCATCCCTTCCTTGGTGTGGTCATGGAATCGGACCTGCGCTGGGCTCGTGACACACCTTGAAACCAAAGTGGAGCGATGGCTCCCTGTAATTCAACATCTTTCTGGCTTAGGATGGGGCTGTGATCAGCGCTCCCTCCTAGCCGTACACGCGGCTTTGGCGCGGACGACTGTGCTTTACAGCCTTCCAATCTTACACATGAATTCCGCAACGTCATTAAATGCCATACGGGCACTGTTTGCCCGTAGCCCTCGTCGCTGCCTTGGAGTTCCAAGAATGGCTGAAACACGGCAAGTCCTGGCTAAAGCTGGTGAACTCCCGGTGGAGGTTCTCCGTGAGCGTGAAACGGATCGACAGATCCTACGTTTACGTGCGCACATTCTCTGCCATCCACTCCTCAGGAAAATTCGATACCGTCCTGAAAGTGATTTCCATCGTGTAGCGCAGAGGACACGCAAGGATCTCACTGGCTTCCTAGCTAAGGACGTCACACCGCCGGACGCTCCCTGGTCTCTGCCTGTGTCACCCACCTTCGTACAGCTTCCGGACCTCCAGGAAGGAAGAGATCAGGTTCCCCCTCGAGTCATTCGAGCCCATTTTTATGCTCTGGTAGACGCGAAGTTTTCTACCTCTGCCGCACCATACACCGATGGCGCATCTCGAAACGGCAAGTCCGCCTCGGCATTCGTCACCCATCTGAAGGCGTAGTGGAAGGACGTCGGCTTTCGCATCAAGCCTCATCCACAGTTGCGGAACTCTATGGCATACTTTTCTCTCTGCAGCACATCGTTGATTTCCCCCCGCGGGAATAGGTCGTGTTCACTGACTCTACATCTGCGCTGCAAGCAATTGAATATTCTGGCATGCGAGGTTAATCCGCATCGTTGGTGAATGATGTGTTAATGACTTACACCTTGTCTACGAAGCAGGGCACAGGCTGGTTCTCCAATGGGTTCCAGCCCATTGCGGTGTCGAAGGCAATGAACAGACCGACAACGCCGCAGAAGCAACCCTCTCGTCTCGAAGACGGACGCGTATTGCGCTGCCCAGAGGAGATCGTCGTTCCGTGCTTCGACGCCTCGTGACTCGTCTGGCTTCCCGCCAATGGACCGCTGCACCTGCCAGCCATGCTGAGCAGAGTTGATCCAGCGCTCGCTTTCCGTATGCCTCGTCATACCTCTCGTCAAGATGCCGCATTAGTTCATCGAATGCGCCTCGATGTGGCTTTTACAGCGCAGTGGCGTTACCGCTTTAGACAAGTTGACTCCCCCCAGTGCAGTCACTGCAGTGCGAGCACATTCTTCTCCATTGCCCACACTACCAACCTTCCCGAACCGTACTCTCCGGATCCCCTAACGAGCTGAACCCTCGCCCACTCTCTCTCACAAAATTGCTTAGTCCCTGGCCACATCCAACCCACCAACGCTCTGCCCTCAAAACTCTCTTCACCTCTTTGGATACCATAGGACTTCGATCCTTATTGTGAATGGGCTCATTATTTCATTCTCCGCATCACCAACAGCATTGGGGTAGAGTATCGCCTCTGGCGATGAAACTCCCCAGTCATCATCTCGCAATAAAGTTGTTGTCATTGATTAAGTGGCAAAATATAAGTACACCTGAGGAGGATACTGCTTCTTCAGACATGCTTCATTTCCACAGCTCTCACTGTTCACTTAGAAGGGGTTGAGAAACCACACGGATAGAACATTGTCGCTGGCTGGGTCTGTACGCCTCACTCCACGCACTTCTTAGGCAAAGTCCCACCTCGCACATCCTTTGTATTTCCTTTTTTTTTTTGCTACAGAATTTTAAAAATATATTGTCGAAGCCCTCACCGACCGCGGCGGGAAGCGGTGCCGAGCAGCTGCATGGGATAGGCGGGAAGTCACGCTTTGACCAGTTGCTCTATGGCTCTACGTCATAGCGCTTCCGCTCATTTCCGCTTCCATCCCAAACACTTCGCCACGCTTGGTACTACGTCATACCCAGGTCGGAGGAGGAGGCGAGCCAAGAGTGAAAAGATATCCTCATATTCGAAGTGCCATAACTCAGTGACGCGGAAGCGCAGCGCAAACGTGTTTCGACGGAGATGTTTGGCACCGATAAATCTACATTTCAACCACGATTTCGTGTAATATTCGGGATTGGATTCACAACCCATTTAATAGAAATGATAATTATACTATCTTCATTTAAAAAATATGCATGACCTATCTGTTCGGTTTTGTTTGTTTGTATCATGCACCTGAATAGTGAAGTCCGGTGAAAACCAGCTTATTCGCGTATACTTGGGAGAGCAGTATAGATGGGAGAGATGAATGGATGGATACGTGAAGAAAAATATGGAGATGATAGAGCGTCACATATGCTGTGAATTGATAGTGCTTTGCGAAGGTGAGGTAGGGTGCTCTTGTGCATTAGGGACAATATAATGTTTCTCTTCTTCTATTCTGTTTATTTATTTATTTCCATACCCTCAGGGCCATGAGGCATTGAAGAGGGGAGGGGCAGTACAAAATTGGGAGGCAGTCTAAACAATAGAAAAAAAAAGGCAACATAGAACAATCCACAGACCCCGTAGCGACACATAAGATAGCCCAAAAGTTAGTCATCAAATAAACCAGATAAGGTGTCCCTGAAGTTGGTCGGGTCCTGGATGGAAGCAACAGCACGTGGCAACCTGTTCCATTCCCACGCAGTGTGAACACATGAGGAGTCCGAGAACGCACTAGTATTTGCATGTAGAATGCGCACTTTTCGAAAATTGTCTATATGCGGTGCGAAGTGTAAGTGGCAGATGAAATGTATGAGGACAGAATGGGATCGTTATGATAGAATAACTTATGGAAAAGTGACAAATGAGCATTCTTGCGACGAGATGCTAACAAGGGTACACCCAGAAACCTTTTCATGAGAGTGACACTTGATGTACGATGGTAGTTTGAGAGTATTTAATTAGTATTTTCAGTATTTAAGAGTATCGTTAATTTCATATGGAAACGTTGGTGGCTGACTACGTGAACGCGAGGTCCTTAAATATTTACATTTCTTAATATTCAATTCCATGGACCACGCTGAGCACCAGTCAAGAAGGGAGTCAAGACCTGACTGCAGAATATGAGAATCAGAGGGGTTAGTTACGGCTCGATAGACTACACAGTCGTCGGCATAACGTCGAAAGGAAGACCCAACGAGCCCAGGCAAATCGTTAATGAGTATGAGAAAAAGTAGCGGGCCCAAGGCGGAACACTGTGGGACGCCGGATGAGACGGGGGTTAGGGCAGAGGTAATGTTGTTTACTCTAACAAATTGTGATCTCCCAATAAGGAAAGACTGAATCCAGGACAACACATTAGGGTCAACGTTTAGTAAGCATAATTTTAATAGAAACATATCATGAGGGACCCTTTCGAATGCCTTGCTGAAGTCCAAAAATACACAATCAACATGAGTTCCTCTGTCTGAAAGGAGATGGAATCATTAAGGAAAGATACCAACTGAGTCTCACAAGAAAAATGTTTACGAAAACCATGTTGACAAGGGCAGAAGCAAGAGTTGGATTCAAGGTGACGGATTGGATGACTGCAGATGATATGTTCCAATATCTTGCACGGTATACTCGTTAGTGATATGGGACGGCAGTTAGCAGCAGTGCACTTGCTGCCTGACTTATAAATAGGGATGACCTTTCCGATTTTCCACGCATCCGGGAGCTCGCCCACCTCCAACGACTGTTCAAAGAGTGTAGTAACACAAACAAGTTTAGACCGAGAATTTGATGGAATGGTAATAAAGAAGTGCATAACAACATGATCCCTTAATTGGGGCAAGTATACAAGGTCGGATACTTTAGAGGGATCGGAAGTCAGGACGAGATCCAAAACGTTAGCGCTATCACCAAACAACTCTCGTGCTTGTTGTGACCATTAGACCCTTTTCAAAAGTCAGTCTGGCCACCTTCTAGCAGACGACATTCGGCCATATCTTTGGCACGTCGTACATGTGGTGCCGTGTATGGTAAGCGAACGCGCGATGGCGAACGAGAATATTCCGTGGTCGAAAGACTTGACGAACATACCAGATGGGTTTTCCCAAAGGTGTGTGGACGCCTTTTGTGAACATATGAGTGCATCTGGCATGACTGGCCGCGCTAGCGAGAACAGTTGCTTATTATGCGTGTCATATATACGGATTCAACTTCCATCCGCGTCGCCGTGTCGCCATTCAGATACGGTACACCATATTTTTGCATGCTGTATTGTGTTTCTTATGCACATTTCAAGACCAGTCGTGTATTTTGAATGTGGGACCTTATTGTGTTGCATGCTTTCGCCGATGCTTCCTACTATCCTATTTTATGTTCTATGTTATATGTTCCATTTAGAACGGCAACAGAACGCTTCTGACGATAGTTATTTGGAAAGCCATGTATCATGTGAACTTTAGCCGCCAAACAGTTTGTGCACATGCCTTGCTTCCTTCGGCGTCTCTCACGCCAGGCTGGCTGCAGAAGGGCACGCAACAACAGACTGACATTACAAATGCAGATGGACGATCCACTCATGAAAAGAGCGATGCTTCGATGAGAAAGCAGACCAAGTCCCAGACAGCGGACGACAAAAGATCACCCCAGACGCGCGGTTCAAACAGAGCCATACTGTCCGCGCGCGGGCAACGCTTCCATCCTTGCCCAAAATATGGCGGACGCGCGCTTCCAGAGCATAGTTGGCTCGCCTTAAACTAGATGGCGCCGACTTATGAAAACCCCCTAATAGGGGGTTTTCATAAGTCGGCGCCATCATTACACAAGTTAATAAAATCGGCAGCCTCACCATAGCTTTCAGATACACGTGGAGAGACCATACAATAGACGGACAATTAAAATAATCTAGTAAAAATATTGGAGTATTTGGAAAACGCGTGACAATGAGATTCAATGCGTAATGAAGCTCAGTAACAAATGCTGCAGGGGGGCGGTGCACTCTGCAGACAGCCATATAGCTTTTAGGTTTGAGTCAATATTTACCAAAGAAGTATTCAAGACATTTGACACGGCAATCAGTACTCCATTGCCTGTTCTGATGAATGTGAATAGCTCGGAGTTAGATATTCTGGCGTTCAGCCAGGTTTCTGTTAGAAACACAATGTCTGCGTCATACGAATCAACAATCGAAGACAGTTCATCACGTTTTTTGACTAGGCTTCTTATATTAGTGTAGAGTACAGATAATCTGGGCACAGCAAAATGGTTATTCATGCCCCTGGCCAATGGTTATTGGTTAGGGATTTCATCCCGTCTGGGGCGCAAAGTCATTTAAGTTTTATGTTGCGGCTGATCGGAGGGCTGCTGACTAACCGAGTTATCATCACAAGAAGCAACGGGAACAGCAGAATTATGACTAACAGCGACAGCGGACGCACAGGTCGACACAGCGGACAGTATGAATCATATCTATAGCAGCTGTTATCGATCCAGAGCTTATTAAACCGAAGTCTGAACTGTCTTTTTCTGTGAGAGACCAAACTCGAATAGCCTTTTTCTTGCCAACCGTGTTGCGGCACAAAAGCCTGTTCCGTTGTTCTGTTTCGTTTGGAGGGTGGTTGCGCCGTCGATGCAATAAAATTGCCGTGAAATAGGAGCCTCCATGGGTTGCTGCGGCTTCTCCGCTTTTCACGGAGGAGACACCCGTTAATCGTGCCAACGCCGCCTTTCCAACTCGCCCTCGCGCGCAGCGCGCATTTTGACTCCCAACTTGCTACGCGCGGCCCATTGCCTGCTGCGCATTTTGCGCGTTCGAGCGGCCATCCGGCACATGTACACGCAAGTTATTGCATTTCTTCTGTATCTTAGCGTCATTCTATGTTTTGGGAACAAATATCGCAACTCATCCCCCCGGAATTTTAAATCCAACGTGCAACAAGCGCGTCAGAACTACCTCTATTACTGCTGAAATCGGTCGTGTTCCGTCCCATTTTTTCTGCGTGTACCACGTTCGGGTCACAATTCTTTTGCATTGCACTTTACGCATGAAAGTGCTCCCTGTTTCTTTTCTCTATTTCTTTGAGAACCACTGCTAGGGCTCAGTTCATCTCCGTATTGGTGGTATGAGGTCGTTGATCTGTCGGCTCAAGAGCTGGGTCGCGAACCAGCGTTCGCTATTGTTTGAGCAGCTCCTATTTGATTGAGCATATACATTCGGTTGGTGGACGAAGACCAGCGTGCGCGAAGATCTGCAATGCGCGTTGCTAGCATGATACGTCGTGCAGCAAAATGCCAGGGTGCTGTGTGCCCAAGTGTGCCAATCACTCTCGGGAAGGTGCGCGTTTGTATTGCTTCCCAGTATCAAAAAGGCGGAAAGAGGTGTGGCTCGCGCAAGTAAAGAGAGCAGAATGGGAACCAACAGGGAGCTCGTACGGGTACGTGGTAAGCAAGCACCTTTGCAGCGTGCAGTGTGTACCATGTATTCCGGTTGCTCAGTGGTTATTTACGTTAAATTAAATTAAATTACGTTAAATCTCCGGAAAGCCACAACAAGCTCATTGGGCTTCGTGAACTACGTGGTGCAATGAATCTTCGGTACATTTCGGGCAGCGTGCAGCGTACAATGTGAAGAGGCATTCAGGGCGATATCTGCTTCGAAACGCATTTATGCGATGCACTCACCTTTCAAGACTCTGTCGACTTTTATTCATAATAACGTGGACAATAATCTTCCTGCTTGTGACCAACACAAAGAAGAACTATAGCATGTGATCGGGGACAAATTTGTACAACTGCGATTGAGGGTGCACTTGCGACAGGAGCATGTCGGTAAAACATCGTCGTTTTCAAGCAAAACAGCACCAGTGCGACCTACGTTTCCATTTTTTCTGTATATTTCTATTCTGTTCTATTGAATGAGATGTTGTAATAAAATCTGCTTGCAATTTACATATTTCTGTTGTCTATACGCAATCCCATGTTTACTATTGTAAATCGTTGATCGAGACACGACTGCGTGTGTAGGTGCAGTGATGTGTTTAGACAAACGTTACAAAGCATTAACAACATATTTTACAACCCATGAGGTTGTATGTGGCTGTCACTAGCATATATGACAGTTTTGCCACGCCAGTCTCTTTCATTCAGCTTTTGCCCTCTTCCTTTCGCGAAAAATCAAGACAAACGCAACCCCGCCTCTGACGCCCAATGTGATGTGGAAGTAAAGATGGCGGCGCTCGTAGCAGACGACGCAGTTGTCGCCTCCCTGAAAAGAGGACGCACATGGAGGCTCCCTACCGTGAAAGGGCTCGGTGCGACGTCTGGCGGGAAATAATGCCCAATTCGTCACGCAACAGTGATCTCCGTTTCTGATAGCGTCCTCGATAAACTGCACCGGTGCGCCCCGGTGCGCCCTGGTGCGGCTTGCCATCCTCGATAAACTGCACTGGTGCGCACTGAACGTCCTCGATTAAAGGAGTGCACCCGTTCAGTGCAGCACTGAGTTGCCCCGAACCCACACCGAGAAAATCGGCCGAGCGCCAGAGTGCAATCCCAAGAAGCATCGCGATTGCCGGAAGCACGGAGGAAGGCGGAAGCGACAAGTAGCCAGATGTAGCCGTGCAAGTAGCAGCAGACAGTCATCGTCACCATGGCATTCGATCGGTGCCGCTCGCCAGGTGCCTCTCGCTTCGGGTCGCGCAGCCTACGAGCCACAACGAGCACAGATCTCTAGGTAGCGCATGCTAGTATCCATCAGATCCACCAGTGCAGTGCAGTTTCATGTTCGATAATGCCTCCGCCCAGGGCACCGCCAGTGTAGAGCGCCACGCACCACTGTAGTTTCGGGGCAATTCCGGAGCAAGTTTATCGAGGACGCTATGAGTGATTTGCTGCGCCTGATGGCTGCGTAGCCGACTTGTAGTATTTCGTGTTTATCGCCCGTGTTATCCGTGTGCAACATAGTTCTGCCGCCGTTCTTGATGATCAATGCACATTTGGCGACTGCTTGCACATGGTATTTCCGGTAAATTTCAATTTCAGTTTTCGAAAGAACTATCAGTGCAATTGTGATGAAGTGGGTACGTAAGTGTACTGAGGGCTCAGACTATGCATTCCAATCCTATTTCCAAAATCCAACTCCAATTTCCTGAAACTGCTCCTCTGCTGCTCGGTACCTGTAATGCGAGTCTACCGAAGCTAGAGCTTATAAAGGCTGCGACTGCGACATGCTTTTGTATGGTACTCAGACACGCTGTGCATAATATTTCAGTGAAATTCGCATCCAAATATTTATAATTGAATTTTATAACCAGCACTCTCGCTGATGTGCTGGTTTTTCCGGCTGCTACGGCGGTGCTGGTTGACGCCACGAGCCACGTCATTGGCACTCAAGTAGTCTCCGATGTGTCGCGGTGTGACGACAATTTCACTCATTCTCTTACGGGATCTTGCAGAAGTGCGAGGGATTCTAGAACGCGCAAAGACGAAAAAAATCTCTTGCGCGCTTAAAGTGAGCAGTGATCGTTGGTCTCGTGCTATAAACAATATTCGCCGTACAACCGGTAGCAGGCAAAACCGAAAATTTACTGCTACTTTAATTCCAAGCAATAAAGCCACTTACCGGCGGCGTGGCCGAGAGGGCATCAACTCGTTGGTGGTAGCCAAGGTCGTGCAGAAAACTGCAAGGTGGTGGGTTCGAATCCTACCACCGGCTGTGCTGTCTAAGGTCTTCCAGCAGACCTTCCTGATGAATGTCGGCTCGTACCCATGAAGTCGGCACAAGACCCATACTAACCCTGTACCCCGCTCCTTCCTTTTCTCCATCTGTACACGTCTGTACGCTGCTCATAGCCACAGTTGCTTCGCCGTGCTAACGTGTAATAATAAAATCAAATATAGCAATCAAAAAGAAAAGCACTCCACACCAACACGAGGTCGCACTGCACATACGAAGCCGCGCTTTCACTATGAGTGACCATGATGTCGTGCGACATAACATCTAAATTTGCTTACTTCGTCTCAGGCAATGTGAACTCTTCTTTGAAGAACGCAAGCGACAACGGCGGCGTGCCTCATCTACGGCTGCGGAAGGATTTATCCACGCCGCCTGTTGCATTAGAGCGTCCTGCGACATACATGACAGGGACGGCTGCAGACACTTCGACAAACGCATCGAATACGAGTAATACGACGATCATGTTAGATGGTATGACAACTCTTACAGATATGAATAAACACGTAACATAATACCTTTTTTTAATTATGGTATACACACTCATGCTGGAGGTGACATGCCCCCGAATAACCATTGTATCAAGTTTCGTCTGTTTCATCATGCTTTCTGTAGTGTGTCTAGATGCTAGCTGTCTGAAGCTTCTGTACTGTAGTGTACAGAAGGTACTGTCTGAAGCTACACAAGGAACCAACGTTCACTGACACCGTCTATCCGTGTACATACTCTAAATGGTGGGGACTTACTCAAGGCCAGTTCCTGGTCGTTGCGCTGGTAACGGGAACACCATCTCGCTTCAATCTTGCTTCAATGCGAAGAATCATTGCGGAATTTGGCTTGTTAATTACGTATACAAATATTACATATTGATATTGGATTGGAGAGGATGATGACGATGGCGACCCCTCCTCACATGATCTCACAATATTAACCATTAACGTAAACACTAAAATAGGCCATTTCAGCCAGGCTTGTACAAGATACCCACATAAACTACTATTTAAGTTAAGTTACTGAGCACCGGGTAAAAAGTAAATACTCTTAAAAGTAAGTCGTACTTTCAAGATACTTTCACGTCACAGTTGGAATTCGCTACTAAAGAAATACGAAGAGCGTGAAGTTGAAAATGGCATGACCAAATAGCTACCAGCTCGCAGGAACAACTGCTCTTCAAAGGTAATATCCGATAGCGCGTCCTGTTTTTTAATTTGTTTGTTTATTTCACTGCATTTCGTACGGGTTTAGTATGCGCCAGAGAGTACAGGGAATTTTTTTTTCGTGAAGAGCAACAACAACAACAACTTTATTTACGATGATGAGTCGGGAGTTTCATCGCAAGGGTCGATACTCTACCCCATTGCTGGTGGTGATGTCGTGAAAAGCAGAACGTTATTAGCACAATAAATGGTTGGAGAGGAATCAGCGATTCGGGAGTAGAACTAAGTAGTAAGGAGTAACTAATATCCCAATGTGCGAGGTCATTTGGTACGACAGTGTCGTTCAAAATCACCGATTGATAAAGCTGGATTAGTTTGATACATCCTTGAAGGGAACTTACACTCCTCGCATCAAAGAAGGGAGGAGTGCGACTCTTGGAGTTGTTCATTTACTTCGTTGCCTGTTCTGTAGTGAAGTTGTTCGTCTCCATCGCGTAGTCGAATGCATTTCATTCAAGCACCTTGCCTGACGACTTTGCTTACCTTCGGTGTGATATATAGCACAAAGAAAGACATTTTAAGTAGTAAATCTTACGCTTCCCACTGGGCTGCTCTTCCAGTGCACTACACGATCTTTATCTTGATGTGAAAAGCAACTGTCCAGAACCAAAAGGACACCGCACTCAATCATTCCTGTTTCCAGAGCGGTTTTTCCGTTTTTTCCCTCGGAGGAATCTATGTTACCAGCTGGCTTGTCTTGTATCCATCGTTTAGCATGATTCTCGGATGAAGAACGGTTTGCTCAAAACATTGCGTACTTATGGTACGATCCTTCCTTTGCGAATTTCGTAGGGACTCTTCGACTCGCTCGTAAGTAAGCGCTCTGTAAGGCACTTGCTGTTTTGCTATCCGAAACAGGGCGGTCCGACTATACACTCGGCATTTCGAGCGCTTCCACCGACTCGGATCGCTCTGCCTCTGACCCACATTGCCGGAGCCGTAACGAGGTGTGACACGGTTGCGGTCTGCCCTTCATCTGGATGCACCTCCGCTGGTTGTTTTGCATGTTTGGAAGATGATCCTTCACCTTGTTATGTTTTGGGGAGAAGGTCTGTTCAATGCCGCTCCTTCGTTTTACTCGTTTTGGAGCGACTCGGAGCGTTGGCGCAACGAGTACTCAAAGAGCGTTGCTGACTGCAACAATATCAATCAGGACACCTTCGTTTGTTAGTTACGTTACGGGTATATTGGCTTGAAACATGACCTCCAAAAGAGGTCACGCTCCGTATACTTTGTGGCGCTCTCCTTTGCGCCGCTGCCCTGTGCGTACGCTACCTTTGCGTGATACTTGGTGCGCGAGATCCAGCTGAAGCAAGCGGCGCCCGCGTGTGGTTGTATTTTTTTTTCTCGCAGCTGCCCTCCTTTGCTACCACAACTTCATTGATGTCAACTTCACCAAATGGGTTAGCTGCACAAGTAAACGAATATTCCAATCATGACCTTCACACAGCATGGACGGCAAAGAAACTGCTGTAGGTAGTAAATTGTGCCATGAAATGATGCAGAAAGCGCTTTCGTGCCTTCACAAAATCGCAGAGCGGCGACCTCGGTGTCGAAAGAGACGACGGCCGCCTTGTGTATAGTGCGCGTCTCTCACTTCAGGAATCTCCCCAGACTTTGTACTGTGGTGTAGTTTGATCGTTGGTTATATGACGCGTTAATGAATACATGTAAACTACACTTTTTCCTCCAAGTATTGGACGCATTTCTACTCACTACGAAAAACTTGCTCACTGTTTGAAGACTTCAGTTCGCAGCAAGTGCGAACGCGGTGATACGTTTGAGCTGTGATACTCTGGCTAGACTAGCATTTGGGACGTCAATCGCAGTGCAGGAGTTATGATCAAAACAGCTATGAGTTTGTAGTGAAGTGAACTTGGTTTTACTTTCCCATAACTACCGCTTGCCATAAACCTATGTAGGCATTAACAGCACGACGTCCCAATTGGTAGCTCAAATGAAACGCGTGTTATTTATTTTGCATAAAAGGGTGCAATACAACACTGTCACGTAGTGATTTATATTTGAGCTAGGCGTGACAGAAAGGACACGGCGGACAGGTCACGGCGTGACACGGTGATAGAGTTTAAAGTCGGTCTTACGTGAGCAAGACGATCAGCAGCTCGGCGACATTCAGGGATGTAGGGTAAGGTGGGACAAGATGAGACACGGTGCAAGACGCGACATTTTTTTACTCGTTGCCGCCTGTCTCAGTGACGTGTAGCTCCATGCGCTTCAAACTTTACTCATAGGCGGCTCTGCATGTCCGCTTTATTGCACCAGAGAATTGTCCGCATTGGTGTTTGCGTCGAAGAGAGAGAGAGAGAGAGAGAGAAACCGGTTACTTCTGCACGGAATATAAAGACCCACCAAAAAAGGCGCGATTTTCTGTATTCCTTTTTCGTGTCATCTGTGCAGCAACGTTTAGCGGGCTCATTCTGGCAATGGAAGACGACATCGTATTTCGTTATTCATTCATCTAGATATATGCAAAATATGGGCACCCTTGGTTATCCGGTGTCGAACAGAAAAAATAATGCATCTGATGATACGCTCGGGGCAAGACGCGAGAATTTAATGCAATTTAAATTTAATGTAATTTCGAAACTTATAAGTCAACTACTAGGTGACTTTATGCTTGTTCCTCAGAGATTTTTTTTTTCATATTGCCTAGGATTTTCAAGCTAATTTTCCTGTTTCCTAGGATATTTCCAGCAAAGCAGAAGCGCACGCAAAAGCGAGCGACCAGCAACACATCAGAGTGGCGGTGCCTTGTTTGCCAAGAACGGTGGAGCAAAATAGTACCGGGTTTTGTGTGATTTTATTGCACATCATGTGAGTGGTGGGTTCAGTGGGGTTGCGTAGGGGCCTACGGGCTTTACTTTGTCTGCTTGGAATGCAAAAACTAATTTGTATAGCTCATTACGACGGCGTGTCTCATCTTACCCCACGCGATGGCTCGTCTTGCCCCGAGGGTTGGCGCAAGACGAGACAATCTGCAATTTTGAATTTCTTGTTCTGTGCTTATTTTAGACCGGCTACGTCCCTTCTGTATGTACAGATCAGAAGCTCTACAGCTCTGAGAGTGAGCCTATGACTAGTTTTTTTTTTTAATACGAAAAATAAAGATTTCATATTAAATTGCAAATTTCTGTCTCATCTTGCCCCACCTTACCCTAGGTGCAGGAATTTTCCCAGCCCCCCGGGCACCCCATAACACCCGCACAAAATACCGACTACAAAAGCAACAGATATGGGCGTCACCCCCCCCCCCCCCCCCGAAATAAATATCCTGGGAATATCCCCGCGGTGTGCGGGTGATAATAGA